>NW_027293402.1:0-1003 GCF_016086655.4 Lepeophtheirus salmonis | reverse complement strand
GAGGATTACAGAAACATATTGAATTTTCTTTCATTTTTATATGCAAGGCATAGAACTAAACCACTTAGTATAAAGAATAATACAACGGCTTCATGTCCTGATTTCACTATATGGAAAGGGCTGTAAGTCAACCAATACATCAGACTATAAGGTTCAATTTTTATTTCCTTATATACATAAAAGTGACTAATTAACACACTAAGCGCCGCAAAACCTCTTATAGAATCTAATTCAATTATTCTCTTCATCTGTCCAGTGTTTAACTAATCCCCAATAATAGTGTTCATGATTTTGCATCAGCGGTGTTATAGATCATAGATCAACATGTTTAGTCGATTTAGGAAGTAAATCTAAGCTGAGAGGGTATGGAATTCCAGCTCTGAGTCGAGTGAGTCAAACTGCCCCTGTAATCCCCTCATTAATAACCGTAGTTTAAAGTAGAGAGTTTAAGCCGCGTTCAGTTTCATGATTGGAGTTATTCCGCCAATCGCTGACGTTCGTTATTGTAAACCCAAAGCCATTGAGTTGCCAGAAGCTGTGCATGTTTGATTGAGTTAAACGTGTGCATATTAGCTATTCATGGCTCGCTGTGCGATTAAATCGCTCGATGTAGGCATTCTGTTTCCCGGTTGGATGTAAAGTAGCGTTGAAAAAATTGTAGTATAACTGAGTCATGTGTTGCAGGACATAAATTAGCCACAAAAGTGATTCAGCATAATGGAGCAATTATACCGTTATCTAAATGTTGATTTTTTATATTAGACTTCAGAGTAAATAAAATTTGACTAGTATAACTGGCTGCTTTATTGGCATTGAGAGAATTATTTTGATTTTTGTGGTCTGTGTTTTTTAAACGATAGGTGTACTTTCCATGAGTAAGGAGTAAATTTTTTGTGTTGTTCTTACTTTTTGCGGAATAATTTGACGACTATTTTCCTTTTGTGGAGTGTGTTTGAGAAAAAGTTTAATAATTAACCACTTATGAGGCTGCAGAACTGCTTAA
>NW_027293401.1:0-509 GCF_016086655.4 Lepeophtheirus salmonis | reverse complement strand
GCTTGCGATAGGGGTGGGTATTATCTACCAGTGAATCAAGGTCAGAAACAATTGGCTTTGATGTCGATGGCTCACTATAGATCCTCCAAAAATAGAAAGCCACTTATCGTATATTTACACCCATATTACTTCATTATCCGACAAGCCCACTTTTATCGCCTGCAAAATAGCATCGGCCTCTGTGATTAATAATGGAGATTCTAAGGCTGTGCTAAGCTCAAAAGATGGCTTTATTCTTAATTTATTAAACCCTAAAGCATATGCTGCGTTCTTGGCTATCTTTTTCAATAAATGCCTCTGCCATTTGATAGCCTTTTCGTTTCTTATGTTGTCACCGGCATAACTTGCCTTATAGTTGCTGCAATAGTAGATATTTTGTGGTTAATGCTTGGTGGTGCATTAAAGCCAGTTTTTCAAATCCTGAACAAGCAAGAGCTATTCGTATACTTTTTGCAATACTAATGCTAATTTCTGTGATTTATATTTTATCTTAAACTTGTCTGATAAAA
>NW_027293400.1:0-1938 GCF_016086655.4 Lepeophtheirus salmonis | reverse complement strand
AGAGAATCGTGTCTGGTAAATTGCTCGTTTTTCTAGGTGAGTTGCTCTCTAAATATTCATCCATCTAAGTTTCAATATTAATGAATCTCTCTTCCATGTGATTAGGCTTTTCGACTACCATTTCGTATTCAGAAGATTCTGAAAGAAGAACCTGGTCCTCTACTTTCTCCTGAAATTTATTGGAAACTTTCCTTATTATTTCCAATGTAGTCTTAATTTTAAAAAGTATTTGGGACATCCTCCTCCATGAGCTTTTCGATGTTCTTTATTTGTGCGTCAAACGATCCTATTAGCACACCTCTAGATCTTTGAAGATCGATTATAGGAGATGTCTGATCTATTTTGATCATCTTTGCAATAAGGCGACAAGTGAATCTTCACCTAGGAGTTCTTCGTATCTCTAGTCTCACGTTGCCTAGAACTTTTCTTCTTTTTATTAAAATATTCGAAATTCGATTAGGACTGCCAGCTGCACCATGTGTTATCCGATCCTACTTCGGATATATTCTTAGAATAATCACCGAATAAATACGGGAGACTTCTACCAATGTACACGCGTATTACACATCTATTTCTATTCTAAACTAGGTAAAAAGAAATAATAGGTTAAGAAATTGAGTATTGCTCGTTGAAAGATCACCAAAAGAATTCACAGCTTGGTTGCTTTTGATAGCCAGTCATTTTTGAAGATATCAAACAATCGGGTATGAAAAATTCCTGTTTATTATATGAAAGAACTGTTAATGGCTTAGCTGCGGTTTTCTCGGGCAAAGGAGTGAGAGGAAATCACATTGAAAAGGTCTAATTATTTGAGAAAATAAAAAATAAAACATCCAGAATATACTTCTATATACTACTAATAATAATATAAATATTTTGTTGTTGGCTAAAAAGATCCTGATAATTCTAATTCTTTTGGATTCTTCAAATTATATCAATCAAGAAACACAAATCTACAAATATTGTTTTCTTACTTGCAAAGACAAAAAGTTATTAAGAATAATGTTGTTAAAAATATTACACTCGATAACAGGTTCATTTTGCAATTATCATATAAAATGTTCGAAATTAAAACTCTTTTTAAATGTTGCATCAGCGTTGATTTGTGCAAAAAGCTTCGTCCTGTAGCGCACTTTTTCATAAATACTGATAATTAACGTTTGATAAAAAATGGAAAAAAAAATTTGAAAATGAAGATTATACATTCAGTTATACATCAATTTTTTTATTTGGCAACTTTATATGCAAACGAATCTCCAGACAAATTTCTACAAAACTTTATTCTGTTTTACTTTATCACATATTCCATTGGAAGTTCATTTTTGCTTCAGAAAATTTTCAGAGATTTCATTTTTACCCCAAAATTTTTTTGATATTGAATAAATTTAGAAAATGTTGTTTCTCATTGAAAAGCCAATCACTTATTGCTAAATAACTCTCTACCCCCTGGGGTTCCTGAGCTGCAATAAACGGTTTTGATTTTGCATAATAAAAGCCCCCTATATGAACCGCCAAAATCGACACGCCTGACTTTAGCCTGTCAAGGTCAAAAGAGGGACCCATGCAAAGCCTTTTCAACGGTGTGGGAACGTATAAAGGACATGGGACATGTACACACACACACTTTTATAATTATACAGATAGTTTTTTTTTATTTATGAAAAATAAAGAAAACTCGAAAACCGAATTTACGGATAATTTGCAAATAATAAGAAATGCTCCATGCACAATCCGTTTCTGTGTCGTAAAAAAAAAAAAGTTTTTGTCAATACACACATAAATAAAAATGGCAAGAATTGTAATGGGACTGTGTCTTGGGTGTGACACAACAGAGAGTATGTGTATGTTTACTAAAATCTGACATCACCAGCTTCTCTTTCTAACTGTTCTTCCTGTTTTTCTCTCTCTCTCTCTCTCTTTCTATACCAATAACTTTTT
>NW_027293399.1:0-708 GCF_016086655.4 Lepeophtheirus salmonis | reverse complement strand
TTTTTTAGTTGATAAAAAAAGGTTGAAGCTCGCGTCTCCATGAGGCCTAAAATAAGCGTTATCGTTAGGTGAAATATGTATTATCGCATTTTCACTAGCAACACCATATATGTTCCAAAATAGCCAAACATCCTTATTACTAGAATTTGTAAACTCTACCTGAGGGTCGATAAAATAATGCCATACCGCCAAAATCCCTAGTAGAATTACTATAATGAAAAAAATTGATGGGCTAAAAATTCTTCTGAGTAATATCATATTAATTTGCCTCGCAGAATCCAGAATTTTTCACAAGACTGTCGAATGTCGAGTTATAGATGTATAGGTTTTTTGGATCAATTGGACGACCTTCTCTAAAAAAAACGGTTTTCATTTATATGACTCCCATAATCAATTTTTACACCATAACTTACAGCCTTCTGATAAAGCAACTGAAAAGTGATTGAACCCTTTAGATAATCCAAAGCCTTACATAATTCCGTTTCACATTTTTCATCAAAATTATCACCAACTTCGATATTTGGAATTTCTGCACAATTCTCCCCTTTAATGTCACAAATTTTACTGTCATTTTTTGGGGATACTTCAGGGATTGGTACAACGGTGCAGTTTTCTCCAGCCTTGTCACAACTCACAACAACTTTATTACCTGCACTGTCTCGGCAATTTTTACCGCTCGCATCGCATGTCACTTTTTAACATCAATTA
>NW_027293398.1:0-6281 GCF_016086655.4 Lepeophtheirus salmonis | reverse complement strand
AATGCTTCAATTTTAGCCTTCCAATCATAAAGTTGATTGGCACGAATGCCGAGCGACTTTGCTGCCTCAACAACCGTATAGCCTTGATCAGTGACTAACGCTACGGCCTCTTCTTTAAACTCTTTTGGGTAACTCTTGTATACTCGTTTTTGATTCATAGGGACTCCAATAATTAACAACATTGTCTTTTATTAAAGTGTCCATTTCAATTAGACCAGAACAAGTGCTTGTTGATTAAGTGCGATAAACGCTTCTCGTACTTGGGTAGCGCTAGTTATTGGTTCTAAAAAGCAATAAACTGATAATCTTGCGAGTCACTTTTAATATAAAACCCTTCTGGCGTGAGTCGTTTTAAAACTAATCGTGAAGCGTTTTTTGATATTGATATTGATAAATATTGTGTAATACGTCAGCATGATCGCTGTTCACATGGTGAATAATTGCCTCTTGGTCGTCGTGCCATGTAGTGTTACTGTTAAGCCAGGTTGTTTTATCAAACCAATGAATATCACCAAATCCACCGATGTAACGCACTTTGTGCGTATTGAGTTGATAAAATGAAAAGTCGTGCGTTTGTTGGTATTTTTCACTGTCGGGGAACTGCATGAAAAATTGTTGCGATGTTTGTTCTTGCTTGGTCATACGTTGAGCCGATCCTAATAGACTAATTCTGGCATTACTATTAGGGTCAGTATTTATCTCGCTGGGATTATGCGTAAATACGGTAAAGCACATTTTAGGATTTAGCGTAATATTATGAGTGTGTTGCGCTAAAGTGCTGATATAAAAAACCACATTGCCCTTAAATGTACTCATAAATGTGGATACAGAACCAAAAGGAAATCCTTGTTCTGCTTTAGAATGAGTACTCAATACACCATAATTAAGTGCACGCATTTGTTTTTTTGCGTTAAATAGTGCCGTTTGTTTTTTCATAGTTAATCAGTGTTATATTTTCGGGATAAAGAAAGGAGTTTGGGTATCAGGGTGTACATGCAGGTGTGCTTTGATACGAAATACTTCTTCAATTTGCGCTTTTGTTAGGACTTTCTCTGGTGTACCGTAGGCAATAGCTTGAGTTTGGTGCAATAGAAGGATTTTATCGCAAAAAAGTGCGGCTAAGTTAATGTCGTGCAATACCAGTATCACACTAACCGGAAAAGGTTTTTTTTGCTGACAAAGCGTTTTTAACCGTTGTAAAATAGTGTATTGATGCCGTAAATCTAACGCCGAGATAGGTTCGTCAAGCAATAAAAAATGCGGATACGGTTCAGGGTGTGAAAAAAGTTGCGCAATCACTCTAGATAACTGTATTCGTTGTTTTTCACCACCAGATAAAGGCAAGTAGGCTCTTTCAGAAAACGCTTCACTATTAGTGATTTCTAAACAATACGCGGTTAATTCTTTTTGTTGTGCAGGACTTAATCGTGAAAGTGTCATCGGCATTTGAATAATATCTTTAACGCTGAAGTTAAACGAAGTATCTGTGTTTTGTGGCAAAAAAAAGGCACGATGTTGTGCTTGTGTTTTTGTGGATAACTTACGAATATCAGCGCCATTCATAGTGTAACGCTACCCGTAAAATTTGTGTTACCAGCCAGGGTTTGTAATAAAGTGGATTTTCCTGCACCATTTTCACCAATAATGGCAATCATCTCATTAGTATGACAAACGAAGTCGACGTGCTTTAATAGCGTTTTATTATTTATTGACACACTGACATCGCACGCAAGTAAACTCATAACAAGCCTGCTTGGTTTCTTTTTTGTTGGATAATCAAGCCAATAAAAAAGGCGCGCCCAATAACGCCGTAATAATGCCAATGGGCACCTCGGCAGGCATAGCAATAGTTCTAGAGCCAATATCGGCAAAAATAAGCAAGGCGCCTCCCTAGCAATGCACAATAGAATAAGGTAACGATAATTTGTGCCGGATATGAGTCGTAGGATATGCGGCACCACCAAACCAATAAAACCAATAATACCCAGCAAAAGCGACTGTTACGCCTACAGCTAAAGCCGATAGCCAAAAATGATTTTTTAAACGAGGAACATTGACGCCACTAAATCGAGCGTTAGCCTCTCAAGTAAAATGATATTTTAACGCATGGCGCTCCTGAAAAACTGGCAATAGTGCATAACACCAATATTGGAGCACAAACACCAATACTCTGCCAACTTGAGTTTGCTAAACTACCCATCATCAAAAAATAATCAAACGCAAAGATTGATCATCAGCAATGTAGTTTACCATAGCGATAATAGCGCCAGCTAAAGCGTTGACGGCAATACCAGCTAATAAGAATGTGGCTATTTGCATACCGTACGTGCTTTGTGCCAGCCAATAGACGCAAAAAACGGTGATCGTTGCACCCATAAAAGCAGCAACAGGAACAAGGTAGCTGCCAATAGTGTCAAAATAAGGGATTTGATTGGCAAATACAATTGCCAATACAGCACCAACTGCCGCTCCTGAAGAAACGCCGATTAAACCCGGATCGGCTAAAGGATTACGACAAATACCTTGTAAGCTTGCGCCACTTATAGCTAAAGTTGCGCCAATAATGAAGGCCATAATAACTCTAGGGATACGGATTTGCGTGACTATTTGTAATAAGTAGTTATCTTGTTCGCTAAAAATAGCCGTTAGTGCTTTTATCGGTAAACTGATGTCAGTGATGGCTGAGCCAATACTAATACCAAGCCATAGCGCAATAACACTTAATGCAAATAGTATATAACCTATATGATACTGTTGAATGCGCATAATAGAATGATAAACAAGAAGTGATTTATAGATTATTATGGATTCTTTGGACTTTTCAATCATAAAGCGCACAGCTTCAGCTAAATCTCGTGGTTGGCAGAAGTAATAACCCATCTATTTTGTGAATAGCACACTTACCTTTGATGCAACCATAAGGACAGATTCCCTGACAGAATTTTGTGTATTATGTGTATTAGTGTGCATTATGTGATGGAATGTAAAAATTAAATCTACTGATTGTTGTGCGAGCATTTCATTGCTGATTATTTTATAACCGTTTATGTCTTTGGCTACATTATTAATACCTGAAAGTTCGAATAAAAAGTTGGCAACGGTATTTTTCCCGGCAACCATAATGCCACTCTTTTTTTGATATTAAGTATAGCTAAAGCGTTAATGTTATTTATTTTTTTGTGTGTTTACTCTTTATTGATTTCAGGTTTTGATAACAGTTTGAGTGGGATACGTTGAGCCTGCCTAAGCGATTAAAATCTTTTCCTATTTTATGTATGTAGTTTTGCTAGTTTTGTAAATTGAGCTTTCTTCGAATAAATAGTGACGTTCATTCCTGTATTTTTGATTTGCTTTAATACTAGTTCCGGCCCAGAACCTTTTGCGCCTACAAAATGTTCTGCGGAAAATGATAGCAATCCTTCGAATTTAACTGCCTAAAATAGCCTATTTTAGGCAGTTTTATTTCTCGTGGTAGGTGCTAGAGGTATCTGTGGCAATGAATTCGATTGCCAAGCCTAATGCATAGAGTACTTTAATACTGCCACCAGCGCTTATTATAGTTCCAGATTGATAAGATGGCGGTAGTTTTTTATTGTATTTTCTATTGGGTTGCCTTGCGCACATATGGTTAACAAACGCAATATAAAAAGGAATGATATGGCTTGAGCATTATTTTGTAATCGAGAAGTTTTTGTTATTGCAAATAATAATGAATATCATTATTATTTGCAATAAGTTTTTTTGTTTATAATTTAAAAAAATATCAAATACTTTTTATTATGAAACAGATGAAAAAAATAACTATATTAACGGTATTATCTATTTGCTTTACGTTACTTATAAGTGAGCGAGCAGCTCTGGCTAAAAGTAATGAGAAAAAAAAAGAGTTGATGGAAGCTATTATTGTTACTGCGACAAGAACAGAAAAACCGATATCACAAGTAGCTAATACGGTATCGGTTATTGATGCTGAGCAAGTTCAAAGAGAAATCGCTAATGGTATTGATGAATTGGTGCGTTATGAACCAGGTGTCTCTGTTTCTGGTGGTGGGCGATTTGGCTTGAGCGGATTTACTATACGAGGTATTTCTGGGGATAGGGTGTTAACATTGGTTGACGGAACGCCAACAGCCGATGAGTTTTCTTTTGGGCCTTTTTTATCATCAAGACGAGATTTTGTGGATGTAGATGCTTTAAAATCGATTGAGATTGTTAGGGGTCCAGGTTCTAGTGTGTATGGCAGTAATGCTTTAGGTGGTGTGGTTAATTTTATTACAAAATCGCCTACTGATTATTTGAACGATTCTTCTTTCAGGGTCTATTAAAGTGGGGACAAGCTCAGTTGATTCAAGTTTTAATACTACAGGATTGCTGGCATTTGGTAACAATGTGCTCTCTGGCTTAGTGGTTGCAACGTATCGTGATAGTAAGGAAACAGACACTTTTTTTGATGATAATGAAGTAGGCTCACAGCGAAATTCGTTAAATCCACAAAAATAATGAAAATGTCTTAGCATGCATAAAATACAATATCAACCCAACGAAGATCATCAATTTTTATTTTGTTACCGAACGGTTTCGTTCAGAGTCAGAAACTGAAATAGTCAGCGCTATTGGTGATTTATCGCGGCGTGTTAACTGTTACGAGAGTGCTATGGATGATGAGTTATGCGTGAAAGATACAGCTTGCAGTATAAAGGTACGTTTGATACGTTTACGATATGAAAGAACGCGCTGTTGTATTACCAAGAATCGGACTCCACTAAGATACTTTTTCGAATCCAAGGCAAGGAGGCTATTTGATAGAACTCAACTATCGAACGTAGAGACAGAGCTGATTTCAGCTACAGCAATTTTTCGCTTGCAAGGTCAACACCAAGTTACCTGATGGAGTGGATTATGATGTGAACGATCCAGCGACTTTACGGAGAAGGTATGGACTCGTGAATAACGAGGATGGCATCCGTGAATTCGTTAATTTTTCCCATCGAGATTTCCTGAGATCACGATAATTACATAGGTATTTTCCTTTCTGCCAAGATGAAATTACGCTGTTTTCAGAAAAATTACGGCTGATTCCTGCAATTCGTTACGATGATTTTCATTAACCCCACGTGTAGATAGTATTTATCTTTCAGGCAATACAGGATCACCAACACCTGAAAGTTATAAAGAATCTGAGGTTTCATTTAAATTGGCGCAATTTATCAATTTACCGGATAATTGGTCAGTATATGGTCAGTATGCAGAAGGGTTTCGTGCACCACCTTTTGATGCAAGTGAATACAGGTTTCACTAATTTTGCAGGCGGTTATACTACGTTACCAAACCCTGATTTACGCCCAGAAGATGGAGAAACGTATGAAATAGGTTTGCGATATTCACAGGAGATTGTGATTTTCAAGTTGTGGCTTATCGTAATCAGTACAATGAACTTTATTGAAGCACTACCACGTGGCGTTAACCTGATAACTAGGTTATTAGAGTTTCAAGCGCGTAAATATTAATGCATTAGAAGTTGAGGGCATAGAGTTTTCCTTAATGTATGATTTGAAAAATACAAGCAATTTCTTAGTTGGCTTTCGTGCCTGATCATCGTATGCTTATGCGAAAGGAGAGAGCCGTGATGAAAACGTTCCGCTTAACTCGATCGACCCACAAAATTAGTGCTAGGGATAAGTTATACACCTAGGAGTGAAAAATGGGGCGTAGAGATGATTACATTTAACGCCCGTAAACGTGGCGAAGATATTGATGCAAGTTCCTTACGGCCAAGAGGTGGGAGAGGAGATGAAATTAGTCCTTTTGAAACGCCTAGCCACGTCTTAATAGATATGCTTGCACATTTTGATATTACTAAAAAACACGAGTTAATATGGGAGTATTTAATCTTACTGATCGTCGTGTATTTGATTGGAGCGCGGAGTTAGTTCAAGATCCAAATATTACTAACTTTAATAGACTTACTGAACCTGGTATTAATTATTCAATTACTCTGAGGCACTCTTTTTGAGTGATTTTATTGAGCGTTCGCTTCTTTTTTTCTCAAATTGTTCTCTTGAATCGTGAAGTGAGCGCTCATTTTTTTAACCTTCACTTGTTTTATAAAGGAGCACTTAGTAGGGCAAGTCTTACTCTACTTGTGAGCAAGGACGCTTTTATTTTTTATAAACTTTAGCACAACACCTTCAAATTATGTAATTATTTGATTTGAAGTGAGTTATCAAAGACTAGATTTGCTCAAACGATTGTGTGTAAATGGGTCGAGCTAGAGCCATTGA
>NW_027293397.1:0-1366 GCF_016086655.4 Lepeophtheirus salmonis | reverse complement strand
GGCTATTGATGCAGATCCTGAAGCTATTCCTCTAAATAGAACGGATGCCATTGCGGTATTAGGTAATAATTGGGGCGGTAAAGTAAAAGGGGTAGCGGATGCGTACTGCAGAATTGACGCCAATCATAATGATATTCCTAAATGAGTAAAGTAATAAAAACTGGGTTGGTTATAAAATGAAAATTAAAAAATATGTTCTTAAATTTTTAGTAAGAGGGTGTTTTTATGGCCTATTAATTTTACTGTTAAACGCTTGCTCATTAACAAGAACAATACATATTTTTGATGAAAACAACCAACCGATAGAAAATGTTTTGGTTATGTCAGAGAAAACAGTCAATGATGGGGCTATGATAGGTCTGCCCTTTACAATGAAAAAAACCATTTTTCTATCGGGGAAGGATGGCAAAGCCTCTATTTTAAAAAGCCACAATTTTTTGTTTATTTATAAGCCTGGTCATACCTATTTTTATATGCCTAATTTCAGCTTATCTTATCAAGAGCGACTACAATATAGAGTTTCACATGATAAAATAACTTTAAAACGCATCAGTGATAATCCTTTTGTTTTTGGACACGATACCGTGCAATGCAAAATGGTCGGAAGTAATAAGTTATCAGAAGATACGGCTTGCCAGCAATTACAGCAAATATTTACCGTGCAAATTAAGGGTGATAAGGCGTTCCTGAAAGCGCAAGAGAAATGGCAATTAGCCAGAGCTAAAACTTGCTTAAAAAAAGTGGACGCGAACAGGAAGTTTGTAGATGAATTACAATATGATGTTTTAGACGGTACAGATAAAAATAAACATATATTTTATGCTAAGCAGGCTAGCACACAGCAAATATTAGCCATAATTACTGCGCTAAACCCAAAAAAACAAAAGTACACAGTGATTTATGCCCCAATGAATTTTTGCTATAACTTTGTCTTAGATTCTGAGAGTTATTGGAGTCAGGAAATTAAAAAAAGAAATTTTAGTAGCGTACGATTTGAAGGCGATTATGATCACTATCAACCAAAAATCATATCTAATTTAAGTAAACAAAAAATAGAGGATATTTTCACTGAATATCTTGATGCACAGTGTGGTTCTCAATTTTTTGATATTTCAAATATGCAGTAATATCGTGCTGCCAATAAGTTAGCGCAACTGCTTTTGCTGAATTTAAGTTGCAAGCGTACCACCTAAACACCCCCAGAATAGCGTATAATCAAGCCCAACAATCGGTATGGCAATGGGTATCAGATGGCTTTGGCAACCAACAACCTAGCGGCAGTATTACTGTAAACTTACGCTTTCCGGGGCAATACTACGACAGCGAAACCCAAATGCATTACAACTGGCACAGATATTACAACCCA
>NW_027293396.1:0-543 GCF_016086655.4 Lepeophtheirus salmonis | reverse complement strand
GTCGCCAGCCCAAACCTGTCTGACCCGACCGGGTTAAAGTTTTGATTGAGCAGATTATCGGCCACTGATCACCATGCTTACGCTCTGGTCGTCACCTTATACGCGAGGCGCTGCGTCACTTTCAGGTCAAGCTTTCGCATGAGCGCTTTTGTTCGGTGACGACCGATAGTAAAGCCTTCTTCGCGGAGCTTTTTTCATCAACTCTCTCGAACCCAAGCTTTGACGGCTTGCGTTAAAAAGAGTCTTAGCTCTTCGGTAAAGATTCAATTCATCCGCGCTGATCAGCGTCACTGGGCGTTTAACCCAAGCGTAATAGCCAGACCGGCTCACACCAACCATCCGACATAACTTATCAGTGCTTAATTGGTCTGCGTTGCGCTGAACAATTGATATCTTACTTCATTTCTTTTGCGAAGAAGGCTGAAGCCTTTTTAATATTTCTTTCTCGATACGCAGCGTTTTATTCTCTTTCCGTAACCCGTTTTAACTCATCGTGTTCATCGTCTGATAAGGCACCATCTTGCTTCGATGCTTCAATTTTAG
>NW_027293395.1:0-1063 GCF_016086655.4 Lepeophtheirus salmonis | reverse complement strand
GTGACAAGTGATCCGATTGGGTTACAAGGCGGCATCAACACATACGGTTACGTAGGTGGTAATCCTGTTAAATGGACTGATTCTTTAGGATTAGATTATGGGTTCTCAGTTGATTCAAGTGGAGCTGGGGGTTATGGCCATACAACAATGTATTTTCAAGATTCTCAAGGCCAATGGTTTACTTACGACCAGGGAACAACTGATCCAAGCAAACTTTGGACAATTCCTATTAATAATGTTCCAGGAGGAGTTACTATTTCATCTATAGTTGCACCGCCTGCTGGTGCTGTTATTTTCAAATCAGACCAAACTACCGATACTAAAATTGCACAGTGCGCAGTTAAATCACAAAACGATCATGCGTCTGGTGATAGTAAATACAATGTCATAACTAATAATTGTACTGATGCTGCTGTAGATGTACTTAGTTGCGCAGGTCAAAGCGTTACAAATTCGCCTTTAACTGCTAAACCCAATACATGGTTCCAAGAGCTAAAGAAGAAAAAGAAATGATTAAAAAAATACTATTGTTAATATCTTGCTTCTCACTAATATCATGTACCGAAAAAGGGATTGAAAAATCAATTTCTTTTATGAAAAAGATACAGTGGTCAAAATTAAAGAACTTAAACAAGTAGAGAATCAATCTATTATTTATGGAAAAATCATTATCAACAATAATGAGCCTAAAGTATCAAAGGTTGATCTGGATTGTATTTCAATTGAGCTTGAAGGCGTAGGAAGTAAAAAGATATACGCAGATAGTATTGCAAGTGTTCTTGTAAATCAGTATTCACTAAATGCTGATGTCGAAAAGCCATCAATTGATGTTTATTGGGTGATGAATAATAAACTGACGAGTTCTATTGATAACGTAATAGTTAACGTAGAGCAAACCTGTAAATAAGAATCAATGGGGTCATATATGAATACCTCCCGAGCAGTCAAGTGATAATTTATCTGAATTGAGCAATTGCGGACATATATCCGGCCATTAATGGTCATTGCTGAACACGCTGACCGGGCCCTATTGCGATTCGCTACCTGGTTGACTTAGCAGAGG
>NW_027293394.1:0-664 GCF_016086655.4 Lepeophtheirus salmonis | reverse complement strand
AGCATTTTTATAATTTTAGGGCATTTAGTATTAAATACCTTTATTCCTGCATATATCGTGTTACGTGTAAATGGCGAAGGTTTATCTGGCTTGGGTGCTACCACGAACAATATAGCCAAATCACTTGTTATTTCTGGAGTTATTACCCTCGTGATCTACTAATGAGTATTTCTAAGCAACAGCTTAATATTGATCTTTTGCCACACTTAATTTTCAATGACTAACTTTATGGGAGGCGCTATTTATGTATGGCTGGTTGCAAATCAGGTTCGAAATACCCTTTGGTTACGTCTTAGCAGCTATTTTATCCTCACTTTGCTTATACTATATAGCCTCTTTTCACTCAACTAAGATTATCACACTATCCATTTCAGACCTGTTTTTCGGTACGGTTTTGATATTACTAGAAATATTATTTCATTAATACCTATCGCTTAGTCTGTATCTTCCAGTATTGTTACATTAACTGCTGGTTTTATTGGGAATTGAATTCGCGTATTTATTTACATTACAGTCGTTATTGCTTAAACCCCTATTTTGTGGGGAATTAATCTAAAATCTGTTAAAAAACAATATTCTAAATAAATTATTCTGGTCAATTCATAATAGGCTCTTTCAATTAGACCTGAACATTACTTTTCAAACTATGGGTGTTCATTTTTCA
>NW_027293393.1:0-1551 GCF_016086655.4 Lepeophtheirus salmonis | reverse complement strand
AATGTTAAAAAATAAAAAACAACGCAGTAAACAAAAGGTTTTGGAGGAGAATTTGATATTATCGGTATAGTAAGATATTATAAATTTCCGTATAATAAGCTGTTATACTACGTAATTTTTGATATTTCTTTATTTTACTAGAGCAAAATTTTGTTTAATTAATTGGCCTTTAAAGCACTAAATTAAAAGTATTTTCACGCATCGTAAAATAAACTATCATTAGTTTTTAACCATTTACGCGGTTGTTAAAAATTAGCAGTGCTTTAAACAGAACTCAGTTTGTTTGCTATTTATTTAAAAGTTTTTGCTAGTATTAATCTTTAAGCAATTTATTAACATAACAACGTCAAATGGATCGCCAAAACAGGCGCCCATTTAGCAAGGCGTTAGTGAAAAATATAAATCTATGCTTTTTAGCTATTTTACATTGTTTTAGCTTTTGTATCAGAGATCTAGCTTAGCTTTTAATGTAATTATAATCTTAATGTATCTAGATTATTCTTGATAGATTGTATCTACTATTAACAATTTATGAGGCTGACCTCCAAACTGATTTATGTCAAATTTTAGGAAACGCTAAACTATGCTTTTGTTTTAGATGCACCTAATCAAAAGCTACAACTCAGCAATATTTGAAAACTTCGGCATGTTCTTAGATATAATGCAACAAAGTTTTAGGGTCATCTGATTACTAAAAAACTGGAAAATAATTTAGTTCAAACATTAATGTTTGCATTGGGGCTTTAATAGGTGTGTTTCCGCTAACATGCAGTAATTAAAGGGAATCAGCTAACAAGCCATTAAATTCAACAGAGAAAATGCATAACAAGTTCATGTCGCATCGGAAAACATGCTCAGGACGCTCGTCGTTTTCAGCAAAAACCGCCATCGCATACACAGGCGTTATTTACTACGTACGTTTATCTTTTGCCTTTAATCGCTAGAGAAATTTTATTTAATTGAGTGATCTTTTAAGTGCTAAATGTAAAAGCATTTTTCACGTAACCGATTAAGATAAATATCTTATTTTAATCGGTTACGCGGTTGTTAAAAATTAGCAGTGCTTTAAACAGAACTCAGTTTGTTTATTATTTATTTAAAAGTTTGTGCTAGTATTAATCTTTAAACAATTTATTAACATAACAAGGTGCTTAAATGGATCGCCAAAAGCAGGCGCCCATTTAGCAAGGCGTTATATGCCATGAAAAATTCGAGAGTAGTTTTAGTTTCAGAGCAAAAATATAATTCAGAAAAAGATGGGGTAATCTTATCTCTTCTTGAACAAGGCTATATTCTCTTTTGTGTAGTAGGCGCCGATTGCGAAAAATGGGAAGATATTATAGATGAGCTAGCAATAGGTGATGCGTCTAACCCTAATTTTGTAACAACAACGAGTCACCCTGGTGAATCAATAGGTGATGTAATTGGATTTGCAGAAATGCTAACTTTAGACACTAAAACAGGTGTAGATGTAATTGGCATATAACAAGTCATTACAAAGGACTTAAAACAGTTGGCTGTTTTTCGTACCTCAAACATTTTAGCCAACAA
>NW_027293392.1:0-1145 GCF_016086655.4 Lepeophtheirus salmonis | reverse complement strand
ATACTGGACGTATTTGTTTGTTTGGTGGGTAGAAGAAGATAGCATTATACCTGAGCAATTATTAGAAAAATATTTGAGCAAATATTTTTTGGGCTAACTAGAGAGATAGCTAAACACAAAGGTTCTACACCGAGTGGTACAACTTATGATGTATCACTAAAACGTAATGATACAGGCTTCATAATCGGTCAATCTTTGCTAGTATCAGAAGGGTTACCTTCAGAAATTCCTTCTTTGAATATTCGAATAAGTCAAATCACATGTAAACCAAAAAAACGACTTGCCGTTATTTTTGAGTTATCGCCTAAACAATTTAATCATGGAAACTGGAAAACTCTATCTAAGCTAAAAACTGAGTTTAAGTGTGGCAAATAAAATGTATAACAAGTTTGCTACTTACTACGTGTAGCGTAGTAAGCGTACCTCTTACAAAGGCGTTATGTGTACTGCGTACATTTAATATTTGTTCGTGCTAGTATTAACGCTTAGTTTTGTGTGTATTAATTAGGAGTTAATTTTTTGCTAGAATCTTTTATAGTGTTAATGACAACCACCGCTCTTTTATTAGGTTCACAGAGCCCTGCGCCTTTAGCTTTAGCCGCTACAGGTGCTACATTTGGCACTAAAAAGGAGTTCCATTTTTTAGTTGGTATTTTGTTTGGGCTTAGTGTTTCTATTATTGGTGCTATAGTTGGTTTGGCGACGTTGTTTTCACAATTGCCTAGTTTTAGAATTGTTTGCCAATTTATTGGTGCGGCATATCTACTTTATATCGCCTACAAAAATAGCATCAGTATCTGTGATTAATAATGGAGATTCTAAGGCTGTGCCAAGCCTAAAAGATGGCTTTATTCTTAATTTATTAAACCCTAAAGCATATGCTGCGTTCTTGGCTATTTTTCACAATGCCTTCTGCCATTTGATAGCCTTTTTCGTTTCTTATGTTGTCACCGGCATAACTTGCCTTATAGTTGCTGCAATAGTAGATATTTTGTGGTTAATGCTTGGTGGTGCATTAAAGCCAGTTTTTCAAATCCTGAACAAGCAAGAGCTATTCGTATACTTTTGCAATACTAATGCTAATTTCTGTGATTTATATTTTATCTTAAACTTGTCTGATAAAAAGTCACTCAAAAAGCGAAAAT
>NW_027293391.1:0-1086 GCF_016086655.4 Lepeophtheirus salmonis | reverse complement strand
GTATTATAATATGGTCGTTGTTAATCGGTAATGGAATAGTATGGGTTTTATTAATGATATTTTTTTCCATTAAATTTGTTGCAACAACGCGTTTTATCTATGCTCTATGCCAGATTTTACTGTCTTTTCTATTGGGGTTGAGTATGAACAAACAATGGTATTTAGCAGCACTATTTTAAATTAGAACAATTCACTCTCTTGCCTGGCAATCAAAATCAATGGGGTCGAGCAATTGATTTTTCCTGTTGATCTGATTATAGACGCTGCCGCTTTGGTGTTTTTGTGGATGACTGTAAACCGGGCAGTGAAAAATTAATTTATAGAGATAGAGTATTGGGTGAGGCAGGAACTTATGACAGTAATATCGATGCTGACAAGGTAGCAGATAACAGATCATCAGAATTATATTTACGGTGTTGCTCTTGGCGCTTATTTTAGAGAGCGTATAGCCCTAAATGTAGGTAAGCTTACCCGTCATATATTTCAGGGTCTTAAAAATTTCACAGCTGAAACTCCGCGAAGTGCCCGTTGGATTTGTGAGGGTATTAATGACGCTAAGTTAGGTGTTTATGAATAACACTTTGAGATTTATAATCCGCGCATTATTGTGTGGTCTTTTCTATTTAATCGTATAGTTTTTTTTTGCGGCTTTACATATTCGGTGGTGTAGTTACGCATGAGAAATATCTTCACTGGATGTGGGGAATTTTTCATAATATTATGCCCATTGGGCGACTGATTGCTTTCAATATCAGTATTTTTTGGTTGCATGAAAACAGAATGACTATACTATCATTTTTGATTACGCTATTTATTTTCTGTTTTTTTTGTACAATAACAATTTGTGTTAATGTATATACAAGAGAAGGTTTTTTGACTTATATGGAGGAGCATTGCCGTGCTTTCCCTTATGGTTTTTTGGGCGTGAATATTGCGATGCTCCTGATATGTTTGCCAGGTTTTTTTTTTGAAAAAGAAGCGGGTTTTTTAAGTGTAAGGGTCTTCTTCACTATCTAAGCAATCGGTAGGCAATGGATATCAAACGGCTTTGACAGCCAAAACCTATCGCAGCATTACTGTAAACTT
>NW_027293390.1:0-1593 GCF_016086655.4 Lepeophtheirus salmonis | reverse complement strand
AGAAACTAGGGGCTTGCCAGTGTCCATTTCAATTAGACCAGAACAATTCTTAAGGCTAATAATGTTCAGAAGTGTTCACCAGAGAACAATGCTAAGGTTTCCTTGAAAGAAATGGTGATGGAGAATAGCGGCACTCGATATGCAAAAGTAAAAATCATTGATGGTATTTGCGCGAATCAAGAGGGCTGGGTTTCTTGGAGTCAAATTTCTTTACGGCCATGTGGAAATAATTAATCCCTAAAAGAGTCAATGGATGATAGTAAAGCTATCGTTCTAAATCATTAGATTTAACTTTTTTGACAGATGATGAATTAACCACAATTTTTTAACTGTATTGTTATATTCTTTAAGGGAAACGCCAGAAGCCATTAATTTTTTGCTTTGTTTTTTTGTTTTCCGCGCTTGAATCTTTATTTAAACTTAACAAAGCACCAATAATCTTAATGGTATTTGAGTTCTTATTTACTTTACTGCTGTTATCAGCAATGATTTTTTCAAAACCATGGTAAGTAGCTTTGTAGTGTGATTCCTCGGCGGCTTTGTACCAGCTTTTTTGATTGAGTCCTTTGCTTTTAATCTCAAATCCAGCCTTGGCAGCGATGCCAGCCAACATAAACCGTTGAGTTCGGTCGTTACCTTCAATAAATGGATGAATACTATTTAATTCGCCAATAAACTTAGCCGATGATTTAACAAAGTCGGCTTTTTTCATATTGGGTTTTATTTCTGAATTCATTTTGTTAAAAACTTTTTGAAGCTCAGGCTGAATAAACTCAGGTTTTGCAAATGGTGCTCCTCCTCTCCCAGTTGTGTAGTTTCTAAATGAACCAGCCCACTCATAAACAGGCGAGAACATTTCTTTATGTGCTTGTTTTAGCCCATTAATAGTTAATGGCTTAGCTTTATCAGTAAACCCTCTTTTACTGGCTAATTTAACGGACTGCGCCTCAAATTCTTCTAGTATTTTTTGATCCTTGATTCCCGCATTGTTTTTAAAACACTTGTTCCTGAATAAACTAGATTAGCATAAATTTTACTTTCTGCGTTGTTAGATGAAGACATACAGCAAAATTAATTAGATTTTTTTGTATGTCTTAAACGCGGCAATAAAATCATCATTACTAACATCGTCAGGCAAAGATTCAAAAAAGCGGTGCTTTGTGTAGTTTCTGTGAAACCTTCGATTTCATTAGAGGCAATGGCTAATTTTAAACGGTGTTCAACAATAGTAGGGTCTGAAGTAGTGAAATATTCTGTCATATCAAATCGTGGTTTGAATTTTTCAGGTTTTAGCGCTTCAATGATAGATTGAGGGTTGATTGCTAAGACTTTTAATAGTGTTTTAGCCGCGCCTGTTGGTTCTGTTCTTTTTGTTCCCAATCTTTAAGAGTGCCTAAAGGTAGATTGAAAGTATTAGCAAAAAAGATTGAGACATACCCTAGATTTTTCTAATAGCGGTAACATTCATATTGAAATTTAGTTGTTGAAGATAAGGTTATTATACGGGAAATCCAGTACAAATAACCAATATTCATTGATAAAATGTTGCAATCGAATAGAGAGTATATTTGTAGAGGTATTTCCGATTATAGT
>NW_027293389.1:0-615 GCF_016086655.4 Lepeophtheirus salmonis | reverse complement strand
TCTCTCTGCTACTCTATCATAGTCTCTCTCTCTGCTACTCTATCATAGTCTCTCTCTCTGCTACTCTATCATAGTCTCTGCTCTCTGCTACTCTATCATAGTCTCTCTCTCTGCTACTCTATCATAGTCTCTCTCTCTCTGCTACTCTATCATAGTCTCTCTCTCTGCTACTCTATCATAGTCTCTCTCTCTCTGCTACTCTATCATAGTCTCTCTCTCTCTCTGCTACTCTATCATAGTCTCTCTCTGCTACTCTATCATCTATCATATCATAGTCTCTCTCTCTGCTACTCTATCATAGTCTCTCTCTGCTACTCTATCATAGTCTCTCTCTCTGCTACTCTATCATAGTCTCTCTCTCTCTCTGCTACTCTATCATAGTCTCTCTCTCTGCTACTCTATCATAGTCTCTCTCTCTGCTACTCTATCATAGTCTCTCTCTCTCTCTCTCTACTCTATCATAGTCTCTCTCTCTCTGCTACTCTATCATAGTCTCTCTCTCTGCTACTCTATCATAGTCTCTCTCTCTGCTACTCTATCATAGTCTCTCTCTGCTACTCTATCGTAGTCTCTCTCTCTCTGCTACTCTATCATAGTCTCTCTCTCTGCTACTCT
>NW_027293388.1:0-2537 GCF_016086655.4 Lepeophtheirus salmonis | reverse complement strand
ATATAATGTGTTTGAAAACTCTAAGAATTTCGGAGGTTTCTTAGGCATTTTTGTAACTGTTTGACATGAACTTCTTTTGGCGTGAGTTGTAGAAGAAAGGTTAGCAATATAGGACAGATTAAATTCCCTTTAGTTGAAAACTGAAGCCAAAAATAAATGCCATTCTACAGCATTGGGCAGTGAAATGTTACCTTAATTTAATAATACTTTAATAATTATTCAATAACTTGTGTATGAGGACAATCCCAAGACGCCTTTAATGGTCCTACTGACGATCCTAGACACCCCAAAGATGACGTTGACGAGGCGATTCATCCATTTAGTGGGGGTCTTGCCTGATCTTTTTCTTCAAGTTGGACAAGAAGTCCAGATCCATCTTTAAATTCTACTTCCTGCTTGCTGAAGAGGTCTTCATTTTCATTCTTCATCTTGGCCACCTTGAAAACCAAGCTCTTGGAGGACTTTACAAGGTCCATAATCCTAATCACACCAACTCTAGAACCTAAGAGATCTGAGATGCACAGTATTTGTTCTTTTTGCTCAACCATGATGACGAGATGACAAAATGTTGATGATTGTTTATTTATTCACAAAAGATGACTGAGCCAGAATAGGAAAAAATAATCACAAACTCTCCTATATAAATGTGAAAATTAACGTTCATTAACAATCTACAATTGGATATCAACCCTGTAGTGCATATTACATATAATTTAACAAAGTTGGGATTTCTATGCATCTGGTGCCTAAAAGTGTATCATATGAACTTTAAATTAGTAATTTAAATTCTTAGTTTTCAGCAATTACTGGATGTAGTTATTTAAGATGAGGAAGGATGAAAGTATTTGGCCATCAATGATTATCCCTTATCTTATCTAATAAAGAGGCCAGTAAAAGAGATAATTTGAGAAGTATTGAGTGATCCAAGAAACAAGAGTCAGAGTATTGTATAATCACGGCAGCAAAACTGATATCTCCTGTAAGTTACTCACATCTATTTCTTCTTTTTTAATCAGTTCTAGTACAAAGAGTCCCAAGGGCTGATGGAGCCGGTCTTAAGACTGGACTGAATGAATAAGAACTAACACAATACTTATCTTGACCTCTCAAAATTTAATTTTGGTTATGGCTCTCAATTTATTTCGTGTGCCCTTGACCTCTCAAAATTAAATTAATTAACAGTCCATATTTATCTACTCAACCCAGTAGTTCTGCATCATCTGCATACTCTGAGTAAGCCACTAAACGACTTAGAGGATCAGAAAACGATTTAAATCTAGAGATAATACAAAAAAAAACAATCTTGAAGGGGCAGACGAACCAAACTAACATGAAAAGCTCCCTGAAAGGGACTTGAAGCCAATCCAAGAATAAAAATGACTGAGCTGGTCATGAAAAAAATCCACAGTATCTAGAGACGTAAAATTGGTTGATGAAAAATCCCTAAGACTATAGAAACGACCATTACTTAGTCAGATCCAAAAAACACTCGTCTCCACCGATATATACGTATTCTTCATTATCTAAACATCATAGACACAGAGTCCTTTTCTTTGGTAATGAAAAAACTTTTACTGTTGATTATGTTATTCAAAAGCAAAATTATATACATTTTGATATATCATCCGAAAATGGGATCTCGAGAAAGAACCTGTTTCATTAACCTCGGGTTATTAACTGAGAACAACCAGTATATTTATTAGACTGTCCCACTTTTGAGTTAGTAATTTTCTCTTAAACAAAGACCTTTCCATTCTGAAATAAATATAAATTTGTGTATATCAGTTAGATTACACAAAAACTTTTGATTATATTTTTCAATAGAAAATCTACATGACGAAAACCTCCTTCCTGAAGCTCTCTTTTTGTAGATTAAATATGTATATAATGATGGGATATGTGAGGGAGCCAGATTTAGTATGATCGAAAATGCCAATTCAGATCGACAGACAATGGTGAAAAATCTTAATTTGTCGATATGCTAAGGGAAAATTTATGAAATATTTAGGGTAAATAGAAAGTAACAATAATTGCTTAAAATTATTAAAATCAAATTATGTTTTTCTTTATATACAAATTGCTCAATCTTGCTATTTTTAGTACTCATTTTTCCAAATGGTAGCGCTGTTCTCTAGTTCGTTTTGGCCAAAAAAATTGCTCAAAAAATCAAAAATATAATTATAAGTAAATAAAATTATATTTTACAATCTTTGGTTAAAAAAGTTGCGAACCTAGTTGATATGATTTAAAGGATCAAAGACATGTTCAATGGTTTGATATTTCCCCATTTCATGAAACACTAGTGGTAGTATTCGGAAGTGGTAGGAGTTATTAGTTGTCAACAAACAGACAAGCGTATCCACAAATTATATGGATTTGCTCTATGAAAATAAAAGATAACTCCCCAGGCAAAAAATGTCTATTTATTCCAGTGTGTATTTTAAACTGAAATTGATTGATCCACCATTTTTCTCGAACCAAAAGCATCTGTATCATATCAGCATTGGGTCTTATAGGCCAGACTTGTTCTAGTATCT
>NW_027293387.1:0-4498 GCF_016086655.4 Lepeophtheirus salmonis | reverse complement strand
GGAACGACCCAAATACCTAATGCTCGCCCAACACCACAGGGACCAAAAAAATTAAGAAGAAATGATATTGAACACTGATAAATGTGATTTCCTGCGCCCCCTTGGCCCAAGCAACGCCGGGTAACCCTTTGCTAGTATTAATTTTGTTTTTCCTCGAAAACATGTACAGATGAAAATGCATCAACTTCTCCTCTACGAACTTGCCTTTCCGTGAAAAGACGCTTATAACTTTATATGAAAATAGGAGTCTTCTATTCAGAGGTTCATAGCTTCAAGGCAAATATATTCAAAAAAGTTTAAAAGTATCTCATTTGATAGCTAAAAGTCCGAACTTTAATTTAAAAAAAAAGAGGCTTCCCAAGAACACTCTATATCATTGTGAATTTGAGATAAAGCCACGACAATATTTCAAGGATGAAACTCATTTTGAATTGATCTCATCAGAAAATTCCATATGTTTACATGCCATAGCTTAAGAAAGAGAGAGAGAGAGAAAAAAAAAGTAGGTGCTAGAGTTTTGAAATGAAATCTGTCTTGAAAGTAGGTTCCTGAATTTGGTTTCGGTGTTGTCAATGAAGGAGAGTGTACTTGTGGAGAGGAATACATGACAGCAAAATCCCCGCTGAACTGAATATGTTTTACATTTTTATAAATTGTACAATTGAATAGTATTATTGACGAGATAATATTTAAATATAAGGTAATCACTAGTGGGTCTGCTCATAAAATATGGAGAGTAACAGTGTGGATGTGTTAGGTAATGATTAATCTAATCTCGTGTAGGACTCCGATTAGAATTAAGGATCGAATTCGAGTTATTCCTGTCTTAACGTCCATGCTATAATTTATTTGGTGTCGGATTCGTGTTTATCACCACATTAATTTTCGGTTTATTTCATTTTTATCTTCCAGCAGGTCATATTTTATACAACTAAAGATATGTAATAAATCAAATTACAGGAAAAACGATCTAGAAATGCTCAATAATAAGTTTTTTTAAATCCTTATTATTTATATTGAATATTTCACGGTGAAGTTTCCGTACGATAAGTTTTCCATACAACGTGTAATCCCACAACAAATTTTCCTGGAAACTTAATAAATTAGTATTTTTAAACATTTCAAATTCATTCTTTTTTATTGAAATATAATCAATTTTTGAGTATTAGTTTATAAAAAATCTATTCATTTTTTACCAATATTGATTTGATATTAATTTTCATAGCAAATATTATTTAAATTTGATATTAAAATTCTACAGTTCAACAATTTATGTTTATTTCCTTTTGTTAGATAAAAATATTTAAAATGTTGAAGCTATACTTATTAAAAATCCAGATATGATATAAAAAATCTAATTAGAGATTTGTGATTTTTGCTTTACAAACTTTTGGTGTATGATAAAAATACCAAAAGTTTGTCATGAATTTTTATTACTTTTGGATTAAATTATCTGGACAAATTTTTTTAATTCAGAAACAAGAAATATACTTTTTTTGGTTAGTTTTTTCTACAAAATATTATTTGTTAGCTAAACATTTATTATTTGGACCAATTTGACCTTTTTCAGGGAATACATTTAAGCTTATTTCCAAAAATAATTTCTTATTTCTTCATTTTCAAAAAAGTATCCTTAAAAAAATTCATAAGTATTTATCCTATAATAGGTATTTATGGTGTCCTTTGACTTTTTGTTTGTTTCAAACTTACTAAAAAGTGTCAAATGAAAAATTTGAAATGTAGAACAGTTAGCCGTAACAAAAAATAATCACACTTATTTTCATAGTAGAAAGTAGTAATGGGACAATTCCTAAAAAAATTCCGATGCGATTCTAGTAAAAATTCCTTATTCCAATTCTTTAATATTTTAAAAAATAGTTAAAAAATACCATTTTTATAGAGGATTATATATATTTATATATATAATTTTTTTTTTTTTTGGGGTGAGGATTTTTTTGACAAAAAGATATATATAGGTTAAGTTACGCATGATCGGACGTTCCAAATTGTCGGATACTTAACGGTTAAGTCACAACAATTCCTCAGTACTTCAATCAAGGATGTCAAAAAAGATTGTTTTGTAATTTTCAAACATTTCTAAATAATCGCGTAAAATTTCAAATCCATTCATGATGTACTTTTTGAGAAACAAAACTTTAAAGTTTGAGGTTCTAATAATTTGCAGTTCAAATTCAACATTTCTATATTTTATGGTGTGGGATAATATAAAGATATTTCACTTCATTTGTTTATAGTAGAACAAAATTGCCATGTTCGAGTTCAATAGGAGTTTTGACATAAGTATTTCCTTCATTTGATGCATTTTTGTCATATTTTTTGAAAAATAATCCCTGGATGTATATATGAACCAAATAATTGACACATTCATATTATGGGCCATATCTTAAATTGAATAAAATAACATATAGCCCACTATATAGCCAAGTAAAAAACCAGATACCAATGTGAAAATCACTCAAATAGCTGTTGATCAGGAAAACAAAAGGAGGAAGAGACGTACGGTATATTCAACTCCCTCTGGCCTCGCCTTCATTCATATTAATAATTAATAAAAGGAATCACGTTAATTTCCGTGCATACAAGTCCGTCTTGGGAAGGAGTATAATGGATACATTTCGGCAAGATAATGCCATTTATTCCTTGGATACCTCCAATTCATATCTAATTGAGGGTTAAATCTATCTCCGAACAAGCCAAGTATCGTATGGAGTCTCTCCGAGTCCAAGTTACCTTGGGACTTTATCACCATTTCTTGTTCAAGCATAAATAGTTGTTTTGGGGCAGGGGGTTCGAAAATCTACCATCATATCTTTCTCTTTCTAATGATTCTTCCTTGTTTTTTTCTCTCCAGGGGAAAAAAGTTCTTGGTATAGAAAGAGAGAGAGAGAGAGAGAAAAAAAAGGAAGAATAATTAGAAAGAGAAAGTGGTGATGGCAGAAGATTAGTAAATCTACCCTTGTTTTGGATCCCTTAACAGGTGCTCATGCCAACATTAAACTTAACTGGATCAATGCAAAGATTCCACTTGAAGCATTGTCAATGTGGGGAGTTGAATTATGAAGTTATTTGGATGAATACCTTTTAAATGAGAAGACAGGAGAACATTCATTGCCCTATATTATGTTCCCCTCTCCCAATGGCTTATAACCCAATCAAGGCGATATATTTGAACTAATTAGTCAATTAAGAACTCAAATTAGTTCATATATGAATTATATATTATAATGTTAAATTAATTGATTAATAAAACTATAAATAAGACAATTTGGGAAAAAATATTTTATCATTGAATCAATGAGAAACTAGATGAATCAATAATGGAGTGGCAAATAATAAGTTATTAGTTCCTTAATCTTGGAGAAGCTAAGAGTTTTGTATTATTAAATCAAGGCATGAGTCACTTATTCTGAGATAGTCCATTGACTTTCTTGGTTATTAATAAGTCGAGCTAAATTGAACATGAATCTTCCAAGTTAGTAAATGAAGCCTTTCTCAAAAAAGAGGATAAATTGGATATTGAAGAACAGTAATTAAAAGATTTTTAAAAGAGACAGTGGTGTATTAATTAACAATTAATTATTATTGATAATGAAGCCTAAGAATGTAAAGGCTAGAACATCAACATAATCCATAGCAGAACAAAGGATAACTCTTGATTGTGGAAGTAAATAAAGGAATTAAAGTTACAGATAATTCCTCTTCATAATTGTTCCAATATATTATCAGGATAATATCATTTTTCACAATGGAAGAGTTTCATCAAGGAAATACAGGGTATTGGAAATAAAAAAATATTTTTCTGGAGTTGACGATAGGACAAAACAAGACCTGATTATTTATATCACATCTGTGAAAATTGATAATTTCCCAAGGTTCCATGAGTTGAAGAGAAGCGACTCAGACTCGAAGAGACTCTATACGATACTTGGATAGTTAGAATCCGACTAGATATTCAAAAGTGAATCGGATATTGGAGGTATACATGGAACAGATGACATCATATACCATAACTGAGTTATGATATTCTTTCCCGAGACGTAGTTGGAAACACGGATATACGTATGATCATTTTTATAAATTATAGTAATTCGACAAAAGGAGGATGAAGGATTCTTCTTTTTCTTTTTACTTCTTCTAATTTATCTACCGTGTGTCTCTTCCACCCTCCATTCGTTCTCATAAAATAATATGAGATCCTTTATCTCAAGGATTGGCACATAATCAGGGATTCCACTACGTACAAGAGTAGCTATGTTGTATTTTGAATTTTATCCACCCAAGAGATAATATTCAAACAGCATTTACACTCATATGTATATTTTTTTCCTATATTTTTGATATTTCAAGGTGTCCGAAATTAAGAAACTTGATTAAAATAATGTCCCAAATTAAAAATTATGATTTGAAACTTGTCTGAATTTATGAATTTTGGGCATTTTTTGATTGTGTTCTTAAATCTTTAATAACCGTTTTTTCG
>NW_027293386.1:0-3166 GCF_016086655.4 Lepeophtheirus salmonis | reverse complement strand
TAAAACAAGATATATCCAATGATAACAACGGAGTGATGTATCTTTTCGTCAAGAGAAGATTAGAAAGACTGGACCTGAAAGTAATGGAAACCCTAATACAATATTCAAAAACTTCTTAAAGATTCCCATCGAAAATGGTTAAGATACTGAGTTGGTCCCGCTTCTCTATTTGCTGATAAGTCAAATCAAATTGTTGACTGTGCTCGTTTCGGGACCTCATTCCATTTGTTTTATTTTGCTGAAAAGTTGCTACTATTGTTAAAATGGTTCATTGTATTATCCGTGAAAAGTAACAAAGATTTCAGCATTTAAAAAAAAAACAACAACGCCATTTTCACCTAAAAAGAATAATTCGCCTTAGATGCATTTTGCATTAATATATAAATAAATAATGATGAAATTATGCCCTTAAATTTCAAAACATACATTTGATCAAAATCTCACTATGCAATGAATTCGAATCAGAGACGAAATAGTTAATAAAATTAAAATAATAAAAATATAAAAATAGGACAACGATTCGGAACACAAGAAGTACTAAATCACTACTCCATTATCAATTATTATAAGCCATGATGGGCATGTTAGAAAAGACTCATGGATTAACGAATAAGCCAAATATCTCAATCACATCAAGCATTATAAAACTTTTCATTGATGAGTCAAACTTCCCCTTGGACGCCCAAAGAATGATTTTGTCAGCCAGAAGGCAGATGTAATATTCCTCCAGTGATTAAGACCAGATACTATCTCAGATAATGGTGTTTGGTTTGATCACCAGTGATTGGAATGTAATGCTGGTCACATATTTGTCAACAGTCTCAGGTTGACCTCAGTATAATTGTACCTTCTTAAGAATATTTTGATGCCACGGATCGAAGCCATACCCTCCCGATACAAGTTTCATGTGTGGATTCAAGACTTAACACCTTGTTATGTAGACAAAACTGTAATGCATACCTCGGCATCCAGTTCAACGTCTTTATCAAAGCAGATGAGTGCTTTCGAACAGCCCTGACATTAATCAGTGGGATTTTTATTTTTGTGGTTACTTCTCAAAAGGAAGGTAAACAAACATTCCTATAGCTCCTCGAGACCCCTAAAGCTCTCTATGAAAAGGAATATGTCCTGCTTCAAAAAGAAAGGTGTCATAAATGCCTCCTCAACCGTCAGTTGGTGAGCAATGCATAGCGTGATCATATTGATATTTTTCAAACTTATTTGAAAATATTATCTGGATACTTTTGTCCGTATAGCATTCAGAAAAATATTTTCTCTTTTTCCTATTCTTCTCTTTGTAATCCAATACTATTTCTATTTTTACAAATTATTATATTCATACAATAGAGAAAATGTCAAAATATTTATGGGATAAGATTATTGAAAAATTTGTTTTAAGATTTTGAGTTTGATTTGAGTTGGTCAATAAGAACATTATATTTTTTGTAACTTAATTAGGAGAGTCAATTAAAAGTTTGCTAAGATGAAAATACTCCAGTTCAAATTTTAATGAATAGTATTAATTCAACTAATAATATTTGACTAATTAGATGGATAATTAAAAACTATTACAAATGTTCTTATTAGAAAATAAATGTTAGAGAAATATGATTTAAACTGAAAACTAAATTTAAAGACCAATGAATCACAAATGTCATACATACTCATCATTTGTACAAAGCATAAAAGTAAAATTAGTCTAGAAATTTAATAATTTTTAATTGTAAGAATTTTTACCTGTTCTGTCCGTCACAAAATTTCGTACTAGTAGAAAAAAAAATCTGATCTGGTCAATCCTAAGGAGGGATACATTAAGCAGGAGATGAATATATTTTTGTAGAATGAATTTTGTTTTCTTTTGCAGTTGTCATTAGATTTTAATTTTTGAGTATTGAAATGATTTATCTAAAATATTCAAAACCTGATTTAATATTCGTGTGTGCTCGTAGAATACGAAAAGTAACACGTAGGGTAAAAAATTAATCTGAATGATAACAGTACCGAATTACTTTTTAATTCAAGATATTTCAGTATTCAAATGACTAAGAGAAAATTTAGATCAGTTTTAGATTCTGCGTTCATAGATAAATTCGATTAGTGTCTCCAATTCATATAAACAAATTCCGCTCCCCTTAATTGATTGAAGTAGAGAATACAATAACAAATAACAGCAGACCGGAGTGGAAGTTTTCCCCCTTCGCACCTGTGTTATTCATGTTGCAATACTATGTAGTTATGATTCCCGTTAATGTTGTACCGATTTCAAAAGATCAAATATTTAACTATTTGCAACTAACTATAACGATTAAGGAATATATTTTTGTATTAAGATACAAAATGCCATTTTGCCAAAAAATAATTATAAATACAGCGTGAGGACTCAAAAATTAGAATCCTCTTCGACCCCGTTCAGTCTCTGCCTAAAAGTCTGACAACTTTTTGCTTGACATCATTCGAAAGAACTGACAATCAGCTACAATTTCATGTATATTAAATTTTTGTGCAATCAAAAATGTCGGACCAACAAGTCAAATGGCAGAAGGGTGCAATCTCCTCCACCCACAGGATTTACTCAGGCAAGAAGATCTTCAGAGTGGTCCCTGTTCTGAAGAGAAAAATGATAGCTTCTTAGCTGAATCAAAAGCTAAGGTCGAGGGAACCTTCAGGATCAAATAATCAGCTCCAGTAATGGTCCTTGGTGTCGTGGCGTCTGACGGCAGCAAGATACCTTTCTGCTTCTTCAAAGCAATGAGAAAATCAACACGGACGTCTACTGCAAGGTCCTCAGGTACTTCCTATGGTTGAAGAGCACGTTCCCCAGGACAACAATTTGCTTTAGTATTTATGCAGGATGAACATGGCTGCCTTCTGGCCGGTAGAATTCTGGACTCTGTCCTCTCCGGACGTGAGCCCCTGGATATTGTTCTTTTGTTCGTCCTTGAGAGCAAAACGAACAACACTTCTCACCCGAATGTCAATACCCTTAAGGCCGTGATCACATAGGAGTGAATAACCTGTCCGTGGACTTTATCAAGGCCAGCTGTACTTTTGTTCGCCCCCTTTATTGAAGTCGTCATTCATTCAAAAGTGGGGGGTACATAAAATAAAAAGTGTAGAACATCGTTAAATTACTGAGTTTTTCTTCCAAAGTTTGGAATAAAAATGG
>NW_027293385.1:0-12086 GCF_016086655.4 Lepeophtheirus salmonis | reverse complement strand
TAAAAAAATATATTTATGCTTCACAAAATCATAATATACGCCAACTCCATAATTGTTTTGGTTAGGCAAAGAATCCAGTCAAATAATTGATTTTATTATTATTTTTAATTTCGGAATATTTTTCACGAAATCTTTTTCTGCATATTTATAACATATTATAAAAGGTATTTTCTTTAGTTTTACACATAATATATATTGTAATTGAAAAAATATGAACTTTTAAATAAAATCCTTTATTTATTCAATTTTTTAATGATTATACACATTATTTAGAATTGTAATTACTAATATATTTATATTCTTTTAAGTCCAAAAAGTTTTTATCATTTAATTAAAAATTTTATTTTAATCGATATATTTATTTCACTACAAGATATGCATCTGAAATGAAGTTATAGTATAAAATACTGTAAGTGCATCACGACCGAGATTTTTCTTGTACTTAAAAGAGGTTAGGTACAAATATATTACATTTTTGTTATAGTTTTCTCAGTTGTCCAGATTGAGAAAGACGATCACTCATCGAAAAGATTTTTACAAATTAAATATTCCCGAAATTCTTTAAATTAAAAATGGTGTTCCTGATACATTGTTTCTTTTAACTTATGTGATGCTGCAACATAAAGCAATATTATGCATATACTAATTAATTTTTGAATTTTAATTTGCAATAATTTTTGACAAAAAATTATATATTTTTACATATCGATGCTAGGATTCAATAACCAATAGAGAATTTGAGCTGCTAATCTTCAATGAAACACTTATATTCTAATTGAAGGAACATATCATATGAGTTTGGTACTTCATATTAATTAAAAAGAATCTCTTTCGACTATTGTATATATCAACTCGCAAATTGAAATACAAATAATATTACGTCTGTGTTGACTATTTTTGTTCGTATTTTCTTAATTTCTTCTAATATTTTAATGTATTCTTTGATTTTTTCATTCAACTTCTGTCCTATACTTTGAAGAATATGATTGTTTATTTTTAGAGGAATATTAAATATAAGTTAGGATCTATGCCATGAATTACTCTTTTTGAGGTTGAGAAAGACTGCGATTCTTTAATTGTAAGTATGGAATAAATGTTTATTCTAGTAGTTTACATAACTTTTCTGCATTCATAATTTCCGTGATGTTCTCAATGTCGGATTATTTACTATAATATTTTTCAAAGAAAATTTTATCTTGTATGATATAAATGACACATAAAATGTTAACATTATGGACTGTATCAAGCTAACTAGAAATATGAGGTATTTCAATAACATACAGAGTGAAGCAAAAACATTTTTCGCATCATTATTATTTGTTTTTTTTGTCCTAATTAAGGTTTCAGGTGACAGCTCAAGCAATGTTCCGATACATTAGTGGTTTTTCTTTCTCATTGTTTAGATTTGATCAAAATTGGCTGAAAAATTAGTGATCATTCATAAAAAAGGCAAAGGTTTTGAATTTTCTCGACGTGGAAATTGATCCAAAAATAATTTCAGACATTGTCTGCGTGATCTTGAGGGCAGTCCAAAATATCAGGTTGGCTGAAGAGAAAAGGCAACGAGTCAAAAGAAAGGTAGGAATTAGAAGAATTTTGTTTGAAACGAGATTAAGTATTTTCTAAGTCCCTGGATGTCAAGATCAAGGAAGATGCAACATTGTGTAGTGGCATGGTAGATATGAGTACATGGGGACAGATCGTCATCCGCAAAGGCAGTTCATGATGAAATACTCTCCTGAAGATATTTGCCCGGTCTCAAAGAGATATCCTCACTGACAGATGAATGCGTTATGGCTCCAAAGGGAGATGCTAAAAATGAAAACGTACTTGAAGAGTCATCAGTCCGCTGTCTGAATCTTGTCAATTCAAAGGAAGATCTTCAGAGTCCGCATGAAGAGTTCATAATATGACATTGGTTAGTCATTGAGGTTATTAGTAATAAATTACTATTATATTGAATTCATAAATTTTTCTTAATAAACCTTTAATTATAAAGTAACTGGTAATGAAGTTCCACAATAAAACTTGAATTTGTGAAGTTGCCATTTGTGGCTCATCAACTATGTGGTTTACAATTTCCCTTAGGATTGCTCAAAAAGACGGGTTTAGCCAGCCGCGCTGAATTATTTCGTCATACACTTGAAGACATGAAAGATAAATCTAACAGAAATTTGCTGATCTTATTAAGCTTGCAGATAAATGGTCTATATGTCATGAATAGTTTGCGATTTTAATAAATACAACTTTTGCATCATGGTTATTTGAACCCAATTTGGAGGAACAAAGGAATTCTTCATTCAATGACAAATTTCATGGGGAAAAAATGAAACAAATTAATAAGAATCAAATTATCTTAATGCATTATCAAAAAGGCATAATTATTTTTTAACCATATCGATGATGTTCTTGTATTAAGATTTGAAACTTGAAAATGCTCTAGTTAATTTTCAATGTGCCGGTCTCTATCTTACTCCATTATTATACAGAGAGTATCTGGGATGAAGAAGACACAATCAACTGTCCGAAAAGGAACTAATATACGTTGTATATTGCCAAAAATATCTTCCCCAGATTCTTAACATTAGAATCCATACCTCATATCTTAACATTCCGCCTTAGTCTATGGTTACACTCAATCAAGCGAATATAATCAATTCTACAGCAATTATGTAAATACTAATCCATCTAAAATTGATTTTATGAACAAAAACTATTCATTGGAAATACCCTAAGGAACGTTATGAAGTTATTCAAAAAAATATTTTGTATTCCAACATTTATTTAACTAAAGTAGTGCAGTTGCACGATAATTAATAAATTTCAAAAAACCTACGTGAGATAAATAAATCTTAAAAAGGATGTGGTCGAAGAGTGAACTACAGATGGAAAATTAATCACTTATGGATGGGATTCAAAAGCTTGAAAGTAATGTAAAATAAAAAATCAGAATCTGCAATTACATGTTGGAATTACAATGATGTTGGAAAAACAAGAACAAAGTCGAGATGAAAACCGAAAATTCATAGAAAAAATGTTTGAAGATTTCATTGACCATAAGGAAGTAACGATGATAAAAATATCATAGAAGGAATGCCATCAGCACTTGTTAGGGAAGTAAAATACACAAAACCCACCACCACAGATCGAAGAAGATATGGAATTCAAAGAATTTATAAATAGGAGATCACTCTGGGACAATTATGCAATGACGATGACGATGAATTATCAAACAGAAAATTAAAAAAAGAAAAACAATTTTTAAATCATTATATAGTCTAGAAAATGATAAATAAAATCAATCACGCTATGGAAATCAACGTTAATAATGAAAATTCTATATAAATAAAATATGAGACTTATTGAAAATTACCTCAGAAAACAAAATTTTTAACAAAATATCAAGTCTAATAAAATGTAAAAATAATTTATATATGAGACATTTTTGTAGCATATTTGTACTCAGAATAATTTTACGTACGACCTGTATTTGTGTTGTTTACAGTGGCTTGAAAAAATTGATTTGGCAAGAAAATTGAGTTAAGTTGTGAACATTTTTGTGCGACCACTTTTCACAATTTTCGACATGAGTTATCACGACAAGAGTGCAATGATGAGCTTAAATCTTTGTATGGGGGTAAAGCACCATCCTATAGCATTGTGAAACACTGATTTCAATCGTGACAAACACTCACTCAAAAACAAATTTCGTGAAGGTCGTCCATAAACGGCCATTGAGCCAGAAAACATTGATACCGTGCGTGAAGTGATAATACAAGATCGTCATGTGCCATACCATGAGATATGCCATTTCTTCTACGAGCATATATTCGACATTGCATGTACACCTGGCCGTAAAAAAGATTTTTTGTTGTTGGATCCTGGACAATTGCTCAAAAGTAGGCTTGTGTCGATTGGTACAATAAAATGCTAAAAAAATCTACAAAAAAGTCCTTATACTGTTAGTAAAAGTACATTTAGAGTCCTCAAATTTTATTTACATGTCTAATTATTTATGTATTTGCGTTTATAGTGTTATGGCTTTTCAGGAGTATGATTCATTACATTAGGTTCAGTCATCGTTTTTGGGAGGAGAACGTCATTTTTTTCCTCTTTTTTTTTTTTTTAAGTAGAAAATTTGAGAATAGTTTTTTAGTAGGACGACAGTTAGTAGGCAGAAAAATAGAATTTTTTTTAATAATTTGCATAAGAAATGTTTTCCCATTGTTCTTACAATCGATCAGAGGAACTTAATAATAATATTAGTTAAAATAAAACGGTTGTTTGAACAATAAAATAAGAAAAGACAGAATGCAACAACAAAAAAACAATAACACTATATTATAGAATTAGTATTGCCTATTATTTATTTAATCAAACTTGCTAATAAATGTAATTATTTTTTTGAGAAGATAAATCATTCAGGTAAACGGAACATCTAACCTCTATAACAACTTACAGCTATGTTTTTATTCCTACAATAATTCCTTGTTTTCTAATAGCAATATATATATATTTTTTTTTTTTGTCGATAAAGCTTGTTTTTATTACTTGTCTCTCTGTATAAGAATTAAAAAAATTCTTATACTTTAATAACTTCATATCTTATGATAAAGAAAATTAGTCATTGTTATCATTGTGTGACAAACAAAATAAAATTTGGACTTGTCTACACATGATCTTCTAACTCTTTTATCTCTTTTATAAAACTTAAAAATTGAGAAAAAGAAAAGTGGAAAGACATATAAATATATGTATTACTTATTGTTGAAATGAGTAATTCAACATTGTACATAAACATGTTATCTAAACATAAAATACAATGTTTAGAATCAAGTGTTTTTAGATCGTATTAGGTTGAGAACACAAACACAATAAATTACAAATACATATATACACCAAGGACAACTGTTTTTGATATACGCATGTTTCCTTTTTTTTTTTTTTAAATATGAGGAGCACACTCGATTATTGTGATATTTAAAAAAATATAGTATCTAAGAAGGCCTAAGGTACACTTAAAAATGACTAGACGGAATCGAAACAAAAATTCAAATATGATTTTTAAACAAATAAACTTTGCTTTATGAATATTAAAGATATATTTACGTTTCACGATGGAAAGCATTTTTATTTACCAGAAAAAAGCCTGAAGATAAATTTGAAAGTGATTTTTACAAAACACAAAACATATTTTAATCTGCTATAATAGTCATACTATATAAAGTAATTTTTCCCCCTTCAAAAATAAATTTTATAGTAAATTTTATAAATCAATTCGAATTTTGCAACTTTAGAATCTGTTCATGGCCATGGAAACAATTCTAATATTTCAGTGATTGCATTAATATTCAATTTGTTAAAAACTACTTACTAGTATTATGTATAAATATATTACGACTAAGGGTACATTTAAACATTTCTATAACATTCTTGAGATTCTATTCTTCAATGAAAAGCTTCATCCTTTGGTCTTTCGTCATAACAGGACTAATTCAAGGCGCACTAATTAATTGATGACACCGTATCTTTTAATTTATTGTGAATAACTAGTTATTTGTAGGGCTAATAAAATAAATATAAACTTGATGTTTCTGCTATATAAGACTTCAAAACTATGTCCTTTTTTTGGAATGTTTTTGTGAGATATGTATAGTTTATGTTTTTATGCATCAATTTATATTTGTCTAGTATAGGAATTATTGTTTAAAATTTCGCTTTGTTCGATAAAAAATGAAAAAGTTATTGATGTTTAAAATTTTTGGGGCACTGGTGTCCCTCTGGGTTTGAAAGTTATAATTTTTTTCTTTTGTATATTGCATAAGATTTAAAAATTTGTTAGGCACCTTTCTTTTGCTCATTATTTTTCAAATTAAAGTTCCCTTTATTTGTGGATAAATTAAAAAGTAAAACATGTACAAACATGAAAAACTCCAACAATAATATGTATAATTTTATGAATACGTACTTTACTATTTGTAAAACATTAATGAAAAAAGAAAAAAATAATGTTTTTTAGCAGCACTATCAGTGACCAAATTTATAGCAATGACATAAAGTAGACAGTTTTGATGAAGAAGACATTAACAATTTATTAAATAAGTATAGTATATATTATTATAGATGGTGAAGTTGTTACAACAGAAAATAATACATAAGAGGTTTCATCGACTCCCAAAGGCAACATTCACGTCGCAAGAAATGATACTTCAAAATCCCAACTATGATGATAACCTCAAAGATAATCGACAGAAAATATAACGATAACTGATAACTATCGAAACGAAAGGTATAAAAATTATTGTCCTTCAATTTTAAAGCTCTACAATAAAGACATAGTCGATCTCATGGATCAAAGAAGCTATATTTTCTAGATATCGCAGGTGTAAATATAAATATATATCATTTATAACTTAAAATTTGTGCCGGCCATGGCACACCTAAATTTGTCAAAGTTGTTGAGATCGAGAGGCACACGTCTACTGGGATAGAAAGCTCATCAAAAACTGGGAAAATCCTTAAAATCGTGCCCAGTAAGGGAACCCCAGAGGTGGTAAAGAAGGCATTTGAGGCCCAGTCTTTGCCAAAAAGAAGTCAGTGGGCCCCTCTACAGTGTCCAAGGTGACAGATGCTGCCAGGGAAGTCCAAGGAGTACGTGGAAAGACCACTAATGACTCGAAATTAACAAGATGTCCGTGTGACCAAACGCCTCCTAAACAACCTCAAGCATCATGGAAACCGTGGGATCTTCTTCTCGGATGAAAAAGTATTCACTGTTAACCCTGTCTTCTACAAGCAGAACACTTGGGATGTTTACGTTGAAGACATTTCTGAATACCTCCACCACGTGTCCAAGGCAAAACATCAAGCCTCTTTGATGAAGCTTGGGGTTGTGGCTTTGAACCAAGACAAAATGTCACTGATTTGGTTCAAGACTGGGTACAAGCTGACGGATGCTGACTACTTAGATATCTTGAAGTCAAGGTATTCTTGTAGGTCCTCAAGATCACTGAGAAGTCGTGCAAGGTGTTCTACGTCTTCCAGAAGTACGGGCACCCGCCCACATTGACAATTCTGTGAAAGCCTGGATAGACGAGATCATGGAGTTTTGAGACCCAAGAACTTGTAGTCTCCCAGAGTCCATATCTGAATCCTTTGGATTACTTTATCTAGTAGCATGTCGAGTCCAAGGCCTGCAAATTACGCCACACCAATGTCATCGACCAGAAGACTTCTGTGGAGAAGGAATGGAAGCTCATGAGAAGGCACTACATTGTCCAAGTGTGCTCTAGTTTCCGCGGCCGCTTCAAGGCTGTCATTGAGAGCAATGTAGGTCGAATTTATAAATAATTTATGTCATTTTGTTCTTAATATATGTCTTTAAGTAATATCTCATGTCTGACTTAATTGAGACTAAGGAGGAGCAAAATTTTGCTCACGTTGATGAGTAGTGCGTCCGTTTCCCAAGACCCAGTATTTATATACTACTTATTATTTTATTAAAAGATAGGATTGCAGTAAGGTATAATAATCCCATATCTGTAAACTAAATTGTTTTTTCTTTACAAATAAATGAGCAATGAATAAAAAACTTAATTCTAATTTGTTTTCTTTTTTTTAATGCATAAAATAAATAATAAAAGGAAATTTCTTAAACTAATAAATCCCTTTTCATAAAAATTTAAAAATACTAGTTATAACTTGGCCCAAATAAAACTTGGAGTGTCTCTTTTTGGAAAAAGGGTTAGATAAATGAATATTGTGTCTTTAATAAAAATACTTGTTATGTAAATCATTTTATACAGCAATACAACCTTTAATTTTTTTGCATATAATCGTTCCTGTCTGTTTCCTTTTATTCCTTTGGTTTTTATAACATGAGGATTTACTGTGGGAACAATATATTCCCAGAATTTGTAGAATTTAAATATTAATATATCATACCCATTTTTATTTATAAAGAAAATAAAAAATTATATGTGTGGAAACACATAGATCATTAAGATTAGTTATTAGATTTTACGATTTAAATCTACTATATTATGTTGGAAAAAAAAAAGTAATTTCGTATATATCGCTTTATTTGAATGCTTTATAAGAAGTTTAACATTATTCTGATTTAAACCAAGTATGTCACTTCTATTTGATAACATCTTGTTAACGATAATTCTTATTCAAAATGCCCTTCTCGTAAAGCCCTCGCACCTAATGGCATAAAACTCGAACAAATTTATCCTTTATTTATGTTTAAACTTAATTCAATAATCACTACTCTTTATGATATTTTCAATATTTTTAGAACTTGCTTCTCAGAATGGGAAAATAGTCTAAATCGTCTTTTCATTAAAAATATTTATTAAGAAGGCTAAAGAACACAATAAAGCTTACGATATTTCAAATACTATTTTCAAAAAAAGATCTTCTTCATCTCTGTTGAGTTTTTTGTATTACAAATTATTTCCTCTTCATTACCATGACTGTGACGAAGAAAACAGGGAGCTGAGATATTACTCCTTCCCAGAATGTATAAACTTCCATTGTCGTCTTCAGAATTGTCGAAGTCCTGATCGGACTGATTCTTTTAAGGAATCCAAAATTATTTACTTCACATTGACATCTGATAGAGTTTTTAGTAATTTAACATATTATTGGGAGTTTAACTGCAATTGAGACGATCGAATAAAAATGTAGGAGCTCAATGTTATAAAAGTATACAAGGAAAATCATTTTGTTTGGACAAAGGGGCATTATAATATTAATCGTACTTTATTATTCAAAAAATATAAATATATATATTTACGTATGCAATTTTTTAATTGAAATATATAAATTCTGTTATGAGGGATACAGCAGTTTGAAGTAGTTACTTATGATATTTTTATCACGGAAACTAAATGACTTACTTTTTACCGTTAATCAAATTCTTTTACGTAATTACAAACAACAAACATACTGGTAGTGGAAGATTAATAAACCAGATCATATTCATCATATAGAATTTTGTATTACCAACTTACTCAGGAAACCCGTGTATAAATATCATCTACTTAATGAAACAAATAAAATAAACATTGTGACCATCCTTCTTATGCAGAAGCAATAAATAACTTTATTAAAAATGAAACGGGGCCAATATCCCCCGTTCAAAAATACGAATATAACTTACTACCTTACCACTAGGACTAATATTGAAACGTAAAGTTAAAAAGAAATAAGGACCGTCAACGAATTACTGGCCTCACACAACATAACTGATCCATCCCTAGCATTACTGTAGTTGCATATCAACGCAAGATATAAATATAGGGTAAGGTATAAAGTATCAAATTTTTTAACTAATTAATGATAAATAAAATATGGGAGGAAGAGGAAGTGAGACGAATTTTTTGCATCATTTATAAGGGTTGGAATTGAGACTGGAAAGCCGATAAGTTTTTGCTATAAAATCAATGACAGGATCTAAGTTCGAGCCATATGCTCAACAAATATAAAGTTGCAACATCATTCTAGGCAGGAAATCTCGTAACGCGGGAAGGAAATATTTTCAATGTGGAAATAACGCAAAAAAATATTAGTCACTTTCTCGAAGAATGTTAATACATTAAAACACACTTCACTTCCTCTAGAAGAGGGTGGAGGCGTTTATTGGAAAAAAATATCAGAGTCTCAGAGAAAGTATGAGTTAATTTTAAATAATGAGAGGTATGCCATTCCCAATAAATTCCATATAATGAAGAGAATGAATATTAACAATGGATTTGAGATGCAGCAACAAGGGAGCTCTAAGAAAACAGCTCAAACGCTTCAATTTCGACTTGATGTAATACAATGTCAGTATGATCTCCCTACACCATGAACAAGTTTCATTGAGCAAGAAAAAAATATTTTAGTTTTCACATAATACAAATAGTCTCTAGGATAAAAATTAACAAAACTGGTAAAAAAAAAAAGTGGTTAACATCTTCTGCGCCGGGTATAGTCAATTTGATATTGTAAAGTCCCTTAGTGCCTGCAGAACCACCACCTAAAGGGTCAGGGGTAAGGTCAGTATTTTTGAAGACATCAATGATGGTCATAGAAGTGGAAGGTGGGTCAAGTGAAAGGCTGAATTAGCAAAAGTAGCTTATTTGAATATCTGAAGATGACGATGACAGACTTAGTAAAGAAGCGGTCAGTGAGGCGCTCGACGGTGTCCTATGTTGTAAAACAAGTTGTGGCATGTCTCTCAGACATTTTGAGCTACCCTTGCTCAACAACAGCATTTTCGATTTTATCGGTGCAAAAGCTTCACGTATCACAAAACCGAATTTGATTCTTCTAGGATAAGAACACATTGACAGTGGATCCGTCGTGTACAATAGGTAAAATAATAGGGTTTTTTTTTTTTTTTAAATGTCTGTGAAGTATATATCACCAAATAACCGGCCACTGTATGGATGCCCTTCATTGTTTCATCTGAAGACCACAAAATGAACCCAATTTGGTTCCCCGTTGGCTATAGATTGACTGTGAATGATAACGTGATGATTTTGCAAATAAAAGTACTTTCCTAGGTTCCTAAGATCACAAAGCAATCAAGGAAAGCCGATTGTTGCTTTCAACCGACAAAGCTCCTGCACATACATCTAAAATCATGAAGGATTGGATGACCAAAATAATGAAGTTCTGGCCACCTCTAGCTATGATCTGAATCCTGTTGATTAAATTATCTGGTGGCAAATTGAAAGCAAGGCCTGTAAACAACGTCACAGCAGTATCGAGTCTCTAAAGCAATCGGTTGAGAAAGAGTGGCGATCTATGTTGAAGCATTACGTTGTTAAATTGTGAAAAACATTTTGAGGTCGCATGGAGCCTGTGATTTAGGTTTTAGTGTTCAATTCCTTAATAATCTTATTTAATGCGTATGAAACAATTTAAAAAAAAGTTTCTAGAATTATTAAAGGTGCTAGGTTTAATTAATTATTCAACATGCATTATGCTCCAAGACTTTCTGAAGGGCTGATATACACGTTATTAAATATTTTATTTTACCCATTAGAGATGACAGGCAAAATAATTTTCTTTTTAAATAATTATGAATTTTTCAATCTAAATGCAACATATACGTATTAAATTCAGTTTATTTGTAGTCCTGAGGAGTTTAATTAAAATTATATATAATATGTTCTAGGACGCTGCATTGAAAATAATATACCAATGCATATCTGTAGATTTAAGTATGACAGATTGTCGTAACCTTAAAAGTACAGGCTTCAAACTTCATTTCTCTACTGTACTCATTGTTAAAATTAAAACTATTTAACTTGGTTTCAATTTATCTGAGATACTAGTATTTCTGAAAATACTAATTTCTCTGTCTTAATTGAGCAAGACCAAATTTTCTAGAGTTTCAAATTTCAATTCAGAAATTATCTAACTAATCCTTTGAATTGGAAATGGCTTTAATTCTAATTGTATAAAGAAAATGTATGTATAATCATAAAATAATCATAATCTCGATAACTATCCATGTTTGGTTTTCTTTAATATTAAGAAAACATATTTTTACATATATTGTTAAGAACACAAAATTATGTGTTAAATTATGACTATTTTAGAGAGAATCAGCTCCCATTAAACATAATTAGATGGCTATATATTCTATCGAAGTCTTTATTTGTTTTATTCATTTGAATGTCTATTTTATGAACAAACCTCTAAAATTACTTTAAAAAAATATATATTTGGTTTAATTGTATTTCCGAATTTTCATGTAAATTTTTATTTTTAGGCTTCGGCCACTTTATTCATTTATAATTTGTTCTTGTGAATAATAATTTAAAATCGTAATATTATAACTTTATTAAAATGAATAATATTAATAAAATGAGATATTCAGTTATAAAACTTAATGAACGATATATTTTATATAGTTCAAATATTAAAGAGGTCAAATTAGAGAAAATTTACAAATCAAAAGTTTGCAAACAGGATAATCTTTGTTTAAATTTGTGTTATAAATACTAATTACAGTATGGATTGTACAAAAACTGCAAATTTTATATTGATTAGGATTTTGTCAATTTTACAGTAAATTAAACTAAGTA
>NW_027293384.1:0-3448 GCF_016086655.4 Lepeophtheirus salmonis | reverse complement strand
GCAAATAATAATTGAATATTTAATGACTAATAATGTTTGATAATTTTATTTATTATGTTTTAATGTAGGGTAAAAAAAATTTTAGCGTCATTTTTTTAAAGAGGAACTGATTTTTTATTAAAAATCGGATGTCATCATTCATTTTAGCACTTTAATTTTTAGCCATGACATGAAACCAAGGAAATGAAATTATTTGAAGAAAAGCTGACCAGGAGTGTCCTTCCTCGCACAATACTCCTTTACTCCCATAATAGCAATATTATCAGAGTTTAAACTGTCTTTAATGCTGTCAATAAATGTGGCAAGAAATGAAGCTCTAAGATTTGGGGTGCAAAGTAAACAGTCTTTCTCTTCAGGAGTGTATGTGATGTAAGAGAGAATAGAGTGTGCATGAAGTCAGTCAGATGGGAGTGTATACTTGGCCAATTTGTCACCAAGTTCTTCCACAGAGAGGACTGACTCCTCAATCAAGAGTTCAAAATCCAGATGCTGTTGTAGGTCATTGAACTGTTAATCCCTATGTGACGTGGACGCAGCTTGAGTTGGCCTTGACGGCGCTTTAGGAGTTGAGAGGTAGTTGGGATGTTTTTGGATATAGGATGGTACTACATCTGGTTTGAGATACCTGTAAAAGTACAGTTATAAGTATATGCATGAAAAGTGAGCAGCTGTTTTACCTCTTCTTCCCGAGCCTTGCCAGGGAGTCTAACTTCTTTGACTCTCTTATGAAATCCAGAGTCATTGAAATGCAGGAACACAGCTTAGTACTTTTGGATGCTACAAAATCTGTTTCTTTCAGATCTATTTCATGGAATAGCTCTTAGCCGGGCGGTATCAAGTCTGTGATTTCTCTCTTTGTTTTGGCTGGGATGGATCGTATCACAAACTGTTGTGGCTTGTTACCATAGCCCATTCACACCCTGGAGCACAACATTTAGTGGGCATGATTGAGGTATTTAACACAATAAACATGGCGTCACAAAGTGACTAAATAGTTATTAGTTATTACTTATTATCTTAGCAAAGACATCGTTTTTCTAATAGACCCATGTTACGCGTATTTGAATTCATGTTTGCATGTGCCCAGGCCTACAAGCAGGAGTCGCTTGGATTAGGTAAACATTAAACAATCCAAAATTAAGACTAATTCATTATTACGGTTTATCAAGTTTTTTTCACTAAAAATTAAAATACTTGTTATGGATACGTGTACATTTAATCATTTGTAAAATATCAGATCGGATCGAGATTGAAACATAATATTTTCATTATATAGGCACGGACTTCTGGATGGATTTGTTAAGATGGTCTCAGCCATCCATAGAAACTCATTATCGAGCATTGACGTTTCCGGTGAGCATTCAAAGTTTTGCATCAGCGTGGTACTCATCAAGGAGATTTACTATCACCCTCCCTCCTTCTGATCACAATGAATGGATCGAACGAAATTATTAACTACAACACCAGCCTTCAAAACCTGAAAATAAATGAGAAGTCACTTATATTTTTTTTTAATATTCCTTTAGTTGGTTGGATGGAGTTGCACTGATTAAGTATAAGTAAACATTATAGTATTACAACTATTTCATCTTACCTAGTGGTGAAATCCATATACATAAAGGATATTTCTTTCTCTAGAAATCACCTGGGCGTTAACAGTGCACAGCTCCCAAACGTACTGTCCATGAGCTATGGTGGTTCCATGTCATTTTATTTCTAAGGGGAAAACGTATGAGAGCCTTAGAGACTTATATTTTTGTTAAGTCGGTCTCACTTCTAGGTATATAAGTTTTTGGCTAAAGTGCCTGTGATGCTTAGGGAAGAAATGAATAAAAAGTTTTCTCTCCTATAAAAAAAAGTGATAGATTTTACAGTAATGTCCACTCTTTGGGCAGAAAAATTGAAGGCCTGCATTATCAATATCCTGCCAAAAACCTTCCATCTGCTGAGATACGTGCCTTTTCAAAGATAATATGTGAGAGTATATATATATTATGAAATTAGAATGGGATATGCAAAAGCAACTGTTTCAATTATCGGGTTGATCAATGCTCAAAACTCGTTGATGTCTTGTTTAGACATAGAAGGTATGTGGAAGGTGCTGAATCTCTTGTGGTTAGAACAATCAGAAGCTGTGTTGATTTTTGGGCAATTAAAATCAACACAAAATTCTACTAACGGGATTACTGTTAAGTTGCAGAACAGATCTGTATGGGTCCATCTGAAATGTTTGGAGTGGTGAAAAACATCGAATCATTATTGGAGGAAGATGTGCTCAGTATAGAGCTCAATCATTGAGAATGTCCTCCCTTTACTTGGTTCATACGAATCACTTAATTATAATCCTTGACTGAACAGTAGGAGTGAGTTCCTTAATAGTTCAGAGATTACTTTTCAGGCTAATATATATCAGACGGGAGCCCCGTGTTGGATTTCTTCTTTTATACCATAGCACATGGCAGATATTCTCTGGATGAGATTTCACAAGTAATTATCTCGATCTTCCGATCCTTGTATTCATTGCATTCGAAGTCATTCGTAACAAAATGATAAGGCAAGCTTCGTCAGTTAATATTGGTCGTGAAGAAAAGGGCCCTCATCAATCACAGGGAAAAGGTTTGAAGGGCTTGGTATTAGTGATGAAATGAAACATGGAGATCCAAACGTCGTTTTGAAGACCCCATTGTATTTTTACAAACAAGTCCCGGGGAGATCCTAAGGAGAGAAATGATTATTTTATCCAAAATGAATTGTTGATCTCTTTTCCTTTATTCCACACATGTTAAAAAATTACCCCGATCCTTAGGATGGGGGAGGAAGAAGTCTTGAGAAACATTCTAACATCCTCACGATATAAGGATAGGTGTAAGATTGAGTGGCTCATCCCCTAATTACATGCATAATATATGCAGTGAAGCACAAGAACCAAGTGCTTCCTTTGTGCCTCCACGATTACGTCACTGAGACAATATTAATCCTCAATTTCTTCTCCACCGACAAATACAGAATGTTTTTAAATTATTAGTAATTATTTGCTATTTGTCGGAAAAGTTCAATATCCTCCATCATGATATGATTTATTGATCAGATCTCTGGATTTGCCAGTTTTTCTTTTTTCGGTTTATCCTTGTGTCGTTGACTTATTGTTGTAGTTCTGCTTTTTAAGTTATGTTTTTTTTTTTTAAATCAGAACATGTAATTAATGTTTCCATTGCTTTATAAATGTACTGTTGATAAGGAATAAATATATTTAACGCTTTAAAAAAGAAACAAAAAGGGAAGGGTGACGGGGAAAAGAAATAAAGAAAATTATTCATATAAATCATTATATCTTTATAGGACCATATTGTTCGAAACAAAACTTTGTGTTATAGTTTAACAATTAAGTCCAAGCAATACCTTGGTACTCCCACCTGTATTTAAATAAAGCTACTATGAAATGATCTCA
>NW_027293383.1:0-2640 GCF_016086655.4 Lepeophtheirus salmonis | reverse complement strand
TTCGGCGTCTGAGGAAGAGGAAGTGTTTGATATAATACAAGCGGGTTCGAACACCCTGTCACCTTTACTAAAGACAAAAGCAAAGAAACACAAGAGGATCCTAAAGATATTACTGCCTCTAAAGAACCATATTTAGTGCCTGAGGAAGTGGAACTGTCTAAATACAAAGTCAATGCCCCACAAGATGAAGATTGGAGAGGTTACGAATAATTACCCTTTAGGCATTTTATCATCAATGAGAGTGATGCTAGTGGTCCTCAAACAGAAATTACACCTAGAGATATCCCCTGAGTGTTAAAATGTCCAACAATAGCCTAATATAGAGATAAGTAAATGATAACGGTTGGCTCCTTATGTGTACTGATGAACAGTTCGAGTATTTTTCAAATTGGTGGCTCATCCATTTAAAAAAAAATCACAAGTTATCATACTGAGTTGAATATTATAACTATCATAATAACAACAGCTTCAAAATTTATATTTCTGTGTCTTTCTTAAACAAGCAAAATTTAATTGACAAAATATTATTTTGTAAGTTAAAATATATGTATGTGCTTATATTTTGAAGAATTTTTGTAGTCATAACATTTTTTTAATATGTTATTAATCTTTTATTTTCCTTTCCCTTTTTATTTTGATTTACAAAGGCAATTAGTTTAAGTTATAAATAATTTGCAAGTTGCCTAACTTTTTCTTTCATTATTTTTATCTTAATATAGACCTTCTTCGTTTCCTTCGTTTCGTTGTTCTTCAACATGCTCGTGTTGGTTACTACATTTACACAAATCCTCGCCTAATCACTTGAAAAGTTGTAGCATTCGTTTTTGTTCCAATTTCTTTTTACCTCAATTCGTCCTTACTTCTAAGTTCCAACCTGGAACATTTGCATTTCACCAGCGCGAACCTCGGTAGTATTTTCACCATGTTCGTCGCTTCTTGTGATGTTCTACGAACACCACCAACAGACGGAAGTTATGGACCGAAGTAAAGCCAATAAGAACACCTTTGGATTGGGGGTACAATCACACACTAAAACATATATTCTATCAGGGATTACACTAAAAGGATGTACATACATAAAACTATTAAAATATATCAACTCGTAAAACACAAGGTACATTACTATCTATTTAAAACAAATCCCTACGTCATGATCTAAACGTAAATAAAAGACAATACATAACAGTTATCTTCCCAAAAAAGGAAGAGATATTGCTCAAATATTAAAATTTACTAAATTACTCTGATGTAGTGTGGCCGGTGGATACCAGAATAAGAAGTGATTGTGCAGGGAATTTTGTGTATGAGAAGTATAGAGTATCCTCAATATGGATATCCTCTGAGGAGTGTTGCCCCTTGCCCTTGTTGACCTTGAAAGATTTTGAGTCATATTATATAGGAAGAGGGGAGGATGGTAATTTAGTCACAATAGCATTAAACGGGAGAAACACATTATAGATTATGGGCGTTTACATACCGTCGGGAGATACAAAGTCCCAAGCAAAAAAAACTAAAAAAAAAAAAAAAAACAGATATGAACTTAATACCTGAAAAAAAAATATAATTGTGTTTGGAGATTTAAATAGGTCTGAAAAATATGGTAGGGATTTCTCATCCATATTGGGTTACAAAAACAGTGGGTATCTAAGTGAATGGAAAAATGTAACTACAATTATGGATGATCAAAATAAAGAAAATATTAAGAGTTTGGACATATTTGTGTATCAATTAATATTTAAAAAATCCAAACATTTTAATAAGTAAGAAATGGTATAGGCATACGTACAAACAACTTATTGATCTCCTAATTTAGTGGAATAGAAACTTTAGATTATTTTGTCTGAGCCTTATTGATTGGCTTCCCAACAAAGGTATCTACTGTACCACAAGATCCCAAAGAGCAGGGAAAGTGACTTTATCTAGTGGAAGGTCAATTAGGCAGTGAGACGCTGTGAAAGTGTGGTCCAATTAATAGGAATTATATTCCTTCACTGTCAAATGTATGTTAAAATGTTGAATTTATTAGAAATTATAATAAAATCAGTTAAGAAATAAAGTCACTGTATCCTTTTTACTTTATTTTTCTAGGCTTTGAACGTTATGATGGACAAACTCTTATATAGTATTTTATGCCCATTGAAATTTTTGTCGGAATTATTTGAATTTTTCTACAACAGATAATAAAATACAGGAAAAATTGTAACTAAAATACACTAATTTTTTCCTACCTTGAAAAAAAAAAAAAAAACATTACCAAGGATAGCTCAAGGGGCTATGGTATTAATAAAGTCGTATCCATAAACATAAGGTTATAAAAATAGGATGTCACACCAAGTTCTCATGAAACACCTGTTATAGCTCAGATTTTAAAGAATTTTTCTTTAGAATGTTAAATCGGAAGTTATCTCATGCTCCAACATTGCATACTCATTCTTATAGCTTAAGGTATTGTACAACTTCTTTACGGGAATAGACCGATAACAAGGACACCAACTTTTATATTACGGAAAATAATGGATTATAGATTTTTAATTGGTATGGAGACTCTAGTGATTGATTTATAATACAAGTGTCGACATATTGTCTGATTTTTTATTAAATAAATGTATATAGTTGAAATGAAAAATCCTTTATGTTCTT
>NW_027293382.1:0-655 GCF_016086655.4 Lepeophtheirus salmonis | reverse complement strand
TTTTGTACCAAGTGTATAATACAGGGGGTCCACGATAAATTGGAGCTACTTTAATATTCATCCAGATCCATAATGTGGATATTCGGGGTTAAATTATACTAATATAAAAGATTGCGTGAACAATACACTATAACTTCCACCACAATTGTTTTGATAACAAAACAATAGTCATCATGGAACAAGCAAGGAGACGCCATCCTCGAATTGGCTCTCGTGCGGGACAAAAGCCTCTACTATCTACAAGCTTCTTAACTAACTCAAGAACACGGTACCGGGTCTTCAATGCCTGGGAGGTTGAGGGGAAGGTCTGCCGCAAGCACCACAACATGAAAAGTGACCGAATCCGCACTCCCCTCTTCCTTGAAGGCCTCTGGAAGTCCATCTAAATCAGAAGTTCTGTTGTCGGCGCAGAACTTCGCATTTGGCCGATGTGTGAAGGTGTACCATCTTGAGTCCACATATAGTTGTTCTCTGGGTAGGTGGCCTTGAGCCATGGCAGTATGGTGAACCTAGCACCTTGTAGTAGGTATCCTGGTCAATTTTCTCTCAGCCTTAAAAAAAAGAAGGAGGTATCTTCTGCCGTCGGACGCCACAAATCCCCAGGACCATTTTCTGGCCGGGATGTTTGTACGGAACTCCTTGAACTCCTCTGGTG
>NW_027293381.1:0-1680 GCF_016086655.4 Lepeophtheirus salmonis | reverse complement strand
CATCCCTACCTCCCCCTACCCCCCCCCTTAGTGACGGGAGCGTTTTTTGAATGAGACTTTCTTTGACGATTTTTTCTTTGCTATAGGAACTTCACCATCATTTTTAAAATTCAAGGTATAAGCAGGCTTTACTCTGTCTATGAAAATCGATTGAGGCCTGTCATTACTCGTTATGGTAATCTTAAATCATAAGGAGGTTGCAATTTCTTCGTGGCATCATATCGAACAAACACATGGGTACACTCTATTAAATCTTGACTGACTAAGGTTTCCCTTGATTTGGTTTCTCTCTGACACACAGGCTTAACTTGAGACATGACCTCTTAAAGTTGTAATGTAAAGTCTCGGGGAGAGCAGGAATCGGGTGTTGTAGAGGTGGGCATGAATTCACCGGGTAGGCTTAGGGTTGTTCTATGTACAATTTCGACAGATGAAATTCCAAAGCCACTTTGAGTGCCAGTAAATGCCAAGAAGTATAAGAGGACGAAACAGAGGCCCAAGTAGTTTAGAATCCTTTATGAGTGTACAGAGTAGCCTTTAGATGGCGATGAAAGCACACCACCATACCATTTGCATATGGATATGGTGCCTGTTCGATATTGCTTGATATCAAGTAGTGTTGTCAACTTACTCCATAATTGAGATTCAAATTGACTTCTCCGATCACTGGTAATGTAGAGTGGCGTTTCGAAGCGTGACATCCGGACAGAGAGAAATACATGAGCGACAGTGTCATCTTGAAAAATGATCCATGCATGTAAGGAGGTACCTATTGAACCCATTGGAAAGCAATAGAGGTTCAACTATATCGATGTTTAAATGCTCAAGTAAGGTACTGATTGGTGTAAAGACCTGAGGAGGCGAGACCGTATGGCGTGTAACATATGATACAGGTCCAATGTCACACATTTTTATTGATACTAGGCCAAATGAATTTTGATGTCATTTGATGCTACCAGGGATACCAGGATGTGAGAGTCCATGCAATTGCACGAAGATTTGACGTCTAAATCTCTGGGGAATGTAAGGCCTATGAGGCTTGGAAGAAACATGAGTGAAAAAAGAGATGTTAGTGCCAGGAATACTTATCTTTTGTAATTTTAATGTTGGGCTGTATAACATCTCTTGAAGCTTTGTTGAGGAAGCTCAGGCGTCGGTAATGGCCACATAGCCGATGACATCAGTACCAGAAAGGACGTAAAAATTTCTAGAGGGAACGTCGGCTGGGAGATTATCTTTTCCATTGACGTGGTACACGTCCGTGGTAAATTGGGAAATGAAATCGAGATGTCGTAACCGCATTGGTGAACAAGTGGACTTGTTCTTAACGAAGACCATGGTGAGTGGCTTGTGGTCCTTGAGTACATGGAAAAGTCAGCTTTCTTTGAAATAGCGAAAATGTTTGATCGTCTTGAAGATTGCAAGGAGCTGACTAAGCACTCCTATTCTCCTCTGCTAAAGTTATCTTCTTAAAGGCTTCCAAGAAGTATCATCATATTTTTTTAATTATTTTTTTAATGCAATTAAAAATAATTTTTTTATTTAAATAATTTGTAGAGACTCACCATAATCATAACAAATGATATCATCAACAATGTACAAAGTATATCACCAAGTAAAAAAAGAGTCAGGATTAGATATAAACATTATATTATTAATGTACGTATGGAAAATTAAATA
>NW_027293380.1:0-501 GCF_016086655.4 Lepeophtheirus salmonis | reverse complement strand
TAAATTTCTGTCATTTTTAAAGTATTTTATTTTTTGAATTTCTGTCATTTTTTAAAGTATTTTATTTTTTTAAAGAATTTTTTTTCGTATACTTAAATGTTCCAACTATCTTTTGTCAAATTTCATGAATCTGACATGAGCCATCTATGTGATATTGCATGTCGAAAAATCATACCATAGAATTAAAGAAGCTGAGAAAATGAAGTAGTAATTTTTGTCGAAAAGTTCAGATTACTCCGTTGCTGTCAAATAAATATAAAATATATTAGCATCAATTAAATCAGAAAAAATGATCCATCAAATAACGTTTGTTATTGCCTTCAAAAAAATTTTTTAATCGTTTAACATGCCTACTTATTTATTTTAGTTTTTAAAACTAAATTTAATAAAAAAATATATTCTAGTGGAACATCTTAATGTCATCGCCATTCTCAATTCTAGTCGAGAATCCTCTTCTAAACAACGTTATTTTATGTTACCATATCGGAATAATACTACCAT
>NW_027293379.1:0-2952 GCF_016086655.4 Lepeophtheirus salmonis | reverse complement strand
TTAAGTATTCTTAATGAATTAAAAATAGGCGACATAAAAAAAATTATCATTAATTTTTTTGCAAATTACAGATCCTAGATCAACAAAGTTGGTAAGTAAGTTTATTTAGATATTTTCGTTTAATTGATGACCAATACACTGTACAATGTATGTTCGCAGGTAGGAGGGGGTTTGAAATTGCGGGGCAATAATAAAATGCCACAAAATCAAAGTACATACTCGTACTTTAGTACATGACTCCGTCAGATGTATTTAAGAACTAAACCATTGAGTATGGGCAGCTAGCTGGAAGAGTTAGGCGTATATTATAAAAAAAAACATCGATAAATGAAGTATTCATCCCATTATCAAGTACCTTTTTTTGATCCGTACTAGACGAGACAATGCTGAGATTGTAATATTCTTTAACCTGGTTAGATCCTCTGCCTTCAGATTCTGGAAGGAACCGAAAGAGTCTGGATGTGATTATGGATCTGTTCTACAGGGTCATTCAGTTTAATCCATACGAAGCCCTAAAGGATTTCCAGACCATGATCAAGTCCGCCTTAGAGACTATGTTCCAGTACTTTATGATGGATGCCTTTAAGGAGTCTTTTTAAAACAGTAAATCAATAGTAGGGTGGAACTTGCATTTTAAATTTAAGTAATGTTGAACTCTGAGGTCGTAAATTTTCCTTTAGGCTAAAGACATCGTATATAAATTATGATCAGTTTTGAAAAAAAATATTTAGAGGCAGCTTAGTGGCTCTATAGTTTTGAAATTTTACGATTTTTGTCAAAAGAGAGTGTGACCTGAATATCAAATAATGTGGTGTTACAACAAATCTTAAAACAAGAATTTAGTTAATGAATTTGCAATCAAAAATATTTGATAATTTTTTTTCTAGTGTTTGGTGCTAATTTGTCAAAAAAGAGTAAAGGCTACTTTATATTACATTTTTTCCTATATGTTCATCTGTCTGATCGTAAAAAAAATGACATCCATATTTACAATTTATCTGTCCAAATTATTAGAAATAGCTGAATTGATTACTTTGAAGTAGATATAACAGGTTATGTTAAGATATATTAGACCTTTTTTCACCTTTTCACTGACCTCTTTTCGAATAAAGATACTTTATAAGCTAAATCCATTTAATAAATCGTAATTGAGGTATTAATGAATACTCGTTGTCAAGACATTGACCTTTTTCTGGCCTTTACTTGATACAAAAAGTCTTTATTTTCAAATTTTAATGAATAAATAAAGTAATTGAACCTTAGTTTATTTTAAACTGAGATTTTATTTCTGAGATTGCTATTTTGTCTAATTTTTCAAGATATTTGTCGATCAATTTTTCATAATAAAGATTGTTACAGTGCTGTATTAATGGCTGACCATTTTTTAAAATTGTTTGAATTTTGAACATCAGGAGAAGTCATTGATCCATAACATGACTGAAGTGAATTCTGATTAACTCCAAAATAGTATGTGTACTTGTGAGAGGTATAAGGTTTTTTTTAAAGTTTTTTTTTCCAAGAAGAATATAAGGTCTTGCATTCCTATCTATATTCGAACTTGTTGTGTCAAATCACATGCCTTTAATTTGATCACTTATTTTCCAGTCTTGAATGGTCTCGAATAAAGCATTAGCTTGAACATCTCCTTTTCCGGAAGAAAGCTTTGTGCATCTAGTAATTTCAAAATTCCTCTCCCTGAAACAAAATGGGCAGTCGGTCGACCTTCTCCTTTCCTATGAGATCGGGAATCATTTTCCCATCCCAATGAATAATGAGAGAACATTTCTCTGGAAGTCATTCTTTATTGATTCAGCTTTGGCCTTACCGAACTGAGCTTGTTTTTGTCTAATTGTGGCTTTGTTCAGAGAAAGTTCATTAATATTTTGTCTCATCTCTTTGGCTGTTTTGGTTAATATGTATAATTTTCTATGGATACTTTTGTACAATCAAGTGTTACTGCACGTTCATGAGTCATTACATCTGTTTTTCTTTTTCTTCATCAACATAATTATCCTCTTTATAGTTTACCGATTGAGAGTTGTTCAAGGGGTTTTTAGATGATAGATATTGCCTCAATTTATTTAGCCTGTCCACAATTTTGTCATTTATGTATGTTGCTCTTTGTTTCATTAACAGAAAGATTTCTTTCAATACCAGCAATAGTTCCCTTCCTTCCTTTTTTCTTGCTGTTTTAATAAAAAATTTTATCCTCTTCTAATACGGAGTTTCTATTCTGAGCATCAGTGTGAGATATATCAAAAAGTTCTCGAGGGAAGAAACAGAGGGAGCTTGTTTATCAAGTTGAGTTTTTGATGTACGTTATTTTTTCTTTTTCAGGAGTCTCCATTGTTGAAAGATCTGTTAAAGTTTGCTTTAACAGTCTTGATGATATTTAATTGGAATCCTGGGTATGTCCCAAAATTTAGATATCTCCTGGATGGTAATATTTGCAAATCAATGTGATTATGTAAAAATAGTCCAAGATCCATTCGCAGTGAGGGTGATTTGTTGCCAGTCAATTCAGTAAAAGTACAGCCAATTAAATATGACTTTGTTTGTAATCTAGCGTTCTTAGTCATTGCTTTTGTTTTAAAATTGCAAAAACTAAAAAGGCTACTTAACAATTCAGGACAAAAAAAAGAATGCAACGAATTTGAAAAATTCTTTATTTTTTAAGTACTTTACTTGCTATATTCTAGATAGATTAGATATCTTTGTTCATTAAACAAAGACATCCAATGTTAAAGCAGATGTGAGAATACAAAAGAGTGTTTTATACTGGTGTTTTTATCATTACAAGATTAACTCTACAAATGCATTAAAACAATCTTTGCCTTGAAAAATGGATCGACAAACATCACGAAAAATTTGAACTAAATATCAAAAATGTTATCTCAGTCTAAAATGATATAAGGTTAAATTACTTTATTTATTGATTAAAATTGGAATATA
>NW_027293377.1:0-1987 GCF_016086655.4 Lepeophtheirus salmonis | reverse complement strand
TAATAATTTCTCCTTGTTTTGCATATATAATGAGAATTGGGAAAAATGTCTTCTTTCATTTTCCAGTTATACAAAGCAGGCAGTAATTTTCCATCCCAAAGTAAAGCCAATAACATCTGGTACTATATTATTAAAATCAATTTTTATGGTGTTTGTCGATCTTTTCTTTCGATCACTTGTATCTTTGGATAGAAGAATTACTAATAGAAATTCATGAATATTCAACCCCAATAAATCAATAGTTGCTTCGAATAAAGACTTATATGTTATACTTAATTGACACCTTCTAATCCATCTGGTAACTTTGAGTAATAAAATCTTTAATCATTTTGGGGTTATCATTGACTCTAAACATCAAAAATTGGGTGAAGATCATTGAAATTTTCAGATTTACTAGAATCAAGATTCAAATCATTAAAAAGTATTCGTTCGCAGCTGATGAATAAGAAAAAATTAAAATGTAATATCTCCCTGTCTTCAAAATATACAAAGACTTACTGGAATGTTATTATGAGGAATAAAAATTATTATTTATTAATTCTGAAAGATAAACTCAAAAGCATCACTTTATTTAGAGTAGGGTGGACTTTGGAAATTTGAAACGCGTTTAACTGAATTACTTGAAGATACTTCCAATTAGAAAGTCCAAAGCTTTACAAAAACAGACATTTATTTCTATTTACAAATGAGATCAAACACATTTCTGCGAATTTTTTTTTTTTTGTGTAATCTTCATTTGAATGTAAATTTTTCCAATCGTCCATGCGATCAAGCGTCACATTAACTTTGCCTCGTTGGCACCTGTTATCTTCGCCTTGGATATATTTTTTTTTTCTTCTTCATATTTGAGTAGCCGAGATAAAAAAAAAAAAATTGTGGAGTTATGCATTTCAAATTTTTGAGACAAAAAAAATTATCTTATATATCTCGGGACACCCTAATATAAGTAGTTATCAAGGGGTAACTGGTGAACGTTGCAACACTTTTTGAGTTTGGCTCACTTACTACAAGATGCATTGGGTTCCAGGACTATTGGCCAGCCATTATTATTTTTTTTTTTTTTTTTGTAGCATGACTATTTGGCGAAAGACTTTTGTTCACTCAAGGGTAGGGTTGGAAGAGAGCAAAAGGAACTGAAAGGCATAAGGAAGGAAAACTGTAAAACTGAATACAAAAAAGTACATCCCTGTTAAGAGAAATATATTAGCAGGGCGTCTGATGGAGGTGGGCTGGAGGGGATGTAGCTCCCACCAAATTAAATCATTCTTGCCTTGGACAGGATGAAAAAACTTTTTCCAAAAATATGAATATTAATTTTTTTAAATAAAAACCAAGTTTCTCCCCACAAAAATCATTATAATAATATATTTATATATTCCTGCAGACGACCCTGATAAGATTCTCGAAATGTTAAAAAAAAAAAAAAAAAATCAACATGGACACCCAGAAAATTTAAAGAATGTTTTGGAGGAGAGCAGCTTAGCTGTCATGACGTGTCATTAGATCAGCTACAAGCAACTGCCACGAGGAGGAGGGGAAGAATGAAATAAACAAGGACATAGGCAAGAATTACTCCGGTGTTGATCCCGAATTATACTTGAGCTCAAGAAGGATTAACAATTACAACTCCGCAAAATAACCTTAAGGTTACTCAATGTCTTAATGATCGTTCAGGTTTTGAATATAATTAAATGTAGTAGAAAAGGAGATTAACTACCAGGATTTAAATAATAATGACAACAGTTGACAACCAAACACAGTGTACATTTTTAATTTTGTGCATGAGGTAACGCCGGTGGGATAACCACGTGATGCAACTGTTGGTGCAGATGTGGCTCCAGGCACTAATCAAAATAAATAGAGTGTACGTTGAATAATATCTTTTTTATTACTAGAATTAAGTATTAAGCCATACTAAAGCTTCCTAAGATCAGGAAAATCCCTTGGATCTTTTTTATCATCGTAAACGTTTGGGTACCTAAACCTA
>NW_027293376.1:0-4011 GCF_016086655.4 Lepeophtheirus salmonis | reverse complement strand
TTTTATGATGAAACTAAAATTATTTTTGAGTACAGCTATTAAAGAACAATAACATATATGACCAGTGCCGTATGTCAGGAAGATTTTTCGATCCGCTTTACAAGGGTGAACGGTTGATTTTCAGTGGTGAACGTGGGATATTCAAACAGGGCAAATGCTACAGCATAGATTAAATCTTGCAAAAATATCGTACAATGCTTTGATTCTTTTAACATGTTTTTCAAATGTTTCATCAAATTTTAAAATATCATCAACCAACTTTTTTGTATTTGGCAATCCCCCATAAGCTTGGTACATCATAAGATTGAATACGTCACTTGTTGAATTTATCCCATTGAATTTTTTTCCGAATATTTACTTTAAAAAAAAAAAAAAATTCAAATATCAACTTCAGAAAAAAAAAATCAAAATTTACAACTATTCACAAAAAAATTGAAACATTAAATTTGTTAGAAAATTTTTTCGAAAATCCATTTACTAAAAGTAAATTTTTGGAAATTCACAGCAATTCACAAAAAAAAAATGAAAAATTAAATTTCAAATATTAAATTTTTTCATCCTTGCCAAAAAAAATGTATTAAAAAAAAAAGTTCCTTACTTGGGGAGGAATTATGTCCTCCCATCCCAACCCCTGATTTTACAAACAAATTTACAGTTTTAACAAGATTTTACTTGATTTGACAAAATATAAGTCCCTGTAAGGGATTCATATTTTGTAAAATCGCTGGAACCAGCTGCTCGAAAAGAGAGATTTAGAAAATTAGATTCATAATTCATGTATGATTCTAAATTGAAAAATTATTTATTGATCCGGCCAAAAGCATATTGAAATTTCTTACCATTGAAAAATATACGTACATAAAATATATATATAATCCTACAGACACCACTGATAAAGCAAATATTCACTTGATAAACAACCTGATTTTATATAGAATAAGCTGATAAATGAAAATAGGTAGTATGTTTCTTTTTTTTTTAAATAAATATTTTGGACAGGACATTTCCAACCTTGGGATTCCCGAATATCTGAAGCACAATTAAATATTATACACCATAGAAGCCTTAATAAATAAATATAAAACTATTCAATGATACTGTTGTAACTAATTAGTTATTTGGTGATATAAGAAATTAACAAAAGAAAGAAAAAGATATTCAGAATTCACGTCTTCTACATGTTTTTATAAAAAAAAAGTATCTTTATGTAACTATATCTACAGTAGTTGCAAAGTTTACTCCAGGCAACATCATCACCAAGCTCATTCTCACAAACTAAAAAATGAAAAAAAGGTATGAAGTCTACTATAAAGTAAAATAATAAATTACTTACTACAATTATTCCCAGTCTTTTTACAATTTTTAAAAATATGGGGTGTCTTCCACAATCACGTTAATAGGTATCATAATAATTAATTGTTTCCACACAAGCTGCAAAAAAAAAGAATAAAAAAAGTCCCTTAAATTTTTATTATAATCAATTATAGTCAGAGCTGTCCTTGGACGTGCGTGAACGGGCCAATATATCAACGTGGATAAAGGCAAGTCTTGCTGATGGTGGATCAAAGGAGAAAGTGGGCTTGAATGTTCTGAAAGGCTTTGTTTGTTGATATGCAAGCCATTCTTCAGTGATTTAAAAAAATATTAGAACATACCTATAACAGGACATGAAACAAGTCTTCCTTGCCGAAGCCTGCAAGTAAAGTTCCTGAAACACACTTGAGGTAAGGTTTAACTTTAAAATGTAACGATTTAGGGCATGGAGTCTTTGATAGTCAATGACATCTTGAAGAGTATTGAGAAGCAATTGGATGTTGCTGATGTATATCGAAAGAACATCTGCAGTTAAGTTTCCTGAAACATGTTCAATATCTCAATGAAAATATGCTAAAATGTAAATGTACTCAAATTGCCTGGGAGTAATTGTAATTGTAAAAAGTAATTGTCTTTCAAAAGTTGAAAATTTCTTTTGCGTTTCAGATAAGGCTTTATACCAAAAGGCTAGTGCGTGTCAGCGGCCATTCACGTTCTGTTCAAGAACAGCTCTCATTCCAGTATCAGATTCCAGAAGGGGTTGTAAGAGCTAAAGGATACATGTTGTCCCGGAATGAAAGTTGATTTCTTGAAGATAAACTTTGTCTTATGTTTTGAAAAGCTCTTTCACATTCATCATTTCATATGAATTTAAAAGTTTTGAATATGAATATAAGTTAGTAATTCTACGTGGTGTGTTCCTTCATTGGTGACCCCAATTTTAATTGGAAAATGTCTTCTACTCGTTCAAAGGACCTTTCTCCTGAGCGTGATTCCCTCGTCATTTCCTCATTCCTCCATCCAGCGAAGCGCACACCGTACGATGCTCCGATGTCCAACTTCCAAGGTTCGTCGAGGAGGATCCGGAGACTTGATTCTTGAGGGCGGAGTTCATTTTCAAATCACATAAGGTAAAGGAGTATTCTGACAAACTAAACATTGTCGTATCTAAACTGCCTTTGCATATCCTAAGAGATATACCTCATGTGGATTTGAATTTAAAATTGAAAGTACAGGAACGATGGGGCATCCCACCTCAAGAACGGGTAGAAAGAGCCATTGATCTCCTTACGGAGGAAGCGATGTCGTCCAAGAAAGTTCTTGCAACCTTTAATTGACTGTTGGACCCATCGTTCGTTCTTAACCTGTAAGATACTCCAGGTAAGGAGATTCTTGTTATATCCGTTCCAGTGGCCAGTCTGACAGACCCAACTATGCGTCCTCCATCCCTGGATTTAAATCATGAAGAAGAAACGTAGGTCTCACCTGTTTTTAATAAGAGAAAGAGAAGATTAAATAGAAAAAATAATTTTGAGACATTATATGAAGTATGGAGTCAAGGCAAGAACGTGTGCCGGATACCAGTGCCCTTTTTATTCTTTAGTTTCAAAAAATTAGCAAGCCCTCAGTTATTTAGAACTGAGGTATTCAACTCAAACAACGATTAACTTTTTATAAAGGACCACAACAAGGACATTATCTTCCTAATCTATCCTCTGTGGTTGCGTTTGGAGGACAGAAAATCATTCCAGTGGGAATATTTTTGGAGGGAACTACATATTTTTGAACCTTCCAAGTTGTTGATCAGGCACAACCTATTTTGGGTGGCGATTTCTAAGAGATAAAGGCCTTTGCATTGATTTGAAAAATAAACAGTTGTTATTCAATAAGAGAACATTTAAAATTTAAAAATCACCTAACTTTTCATCTCTCTTTTGAAAAAAAGATTTATTATGAGGTTTCCTTTGCTGTTTTCTGACATTACTGCTCATGTACTTCCAAACACTCTGTGACGCACAATATCATCCTCTCTGGCCCCCCGTGTTTACTAAGTCTAGAAGACTTAGCGGGCCTAAGCTCACTTTCCTTAAGAAGATTGCTCATGTCTGGAGGAATTCGTCCCTCCTCGTCATCGTTCTCCTCGGCAGTACATGTCGTAGAAAAACCTGAGGGAGGATTCTGGTTATGTGAGGACTACCGCCGTCTCAAAAGAAAGTATTAGCTCGGCAGATACCAACTCCCGTGGGTATCCACGACGTGGTATTCGTATGGACGAGGAGATATTTCTGATTAATTGACAAAATCTTTGAATTGTGTTCCTTTCATTCCTTCTTTATAATTATGCTAAGACATTATGTACTCAAGAACCAACGAAATCAGAACCATGTGAATCATTTGGAACCCTTGGTAACCCCCCTACATTCAATCTTTTAACAGTGATAAACACCTAATTATTAATTAAACTTAATGACGTAGGTATTAGTGACGTATCCAACATTTTTTAACGTCAGATATTATCATTACCAAAGATAATGGTATAGCTCAGATATTATATCATTTTTTATGAATAAGCGTTAAAGAGGTAGCAAAGACTTAATTGCATGAATTTTCTGAAAAAAGCTTCAAATTGCGTAAAAAATAAAAAATGTCTTTATAAAAAAATATATTTTTCCTTCAAATTTAGTATCTTTCAGAAAA
>NW_027293375.1:0-728 GCF_016086655.4 Lepeophtheirus salmonis | reverse complement strand
AGCGAAGGGTTGAAACCAGCTTTAGGATCAATAAGATCCAGGCTCTGCTCTCATCCCATGAAATGACTCCTTGAAAAAGAGTATAATTTTGATAGCTCATATCATGACATGGATCTGAAATTCCTGCTGTCCAAGGATTCTGTGAAGGCCATTTTGGAGGTGGCTAAGGTGGAAAGGCCTCGTTAATAACGCCGTTAAAGGGATTAAGTTCTAAAAAAGAAAATTTTTGGAAGATGAACCACTACTCAAAAGAACAAATAATCGAAAGAAGAAAGACCCAAAGGACCTGGGATCCAACTTCAAAGGAACTGGCTCCGCCTCCTTATCGGGAAAAAGAGAGGAGGTATGTTTTTATAGATACTTTGTTATCAAAAACTTGCAGCAACTCTGATCCTAAAGAATTAAACCTTTACTCTGATCCATTAATATTTAAAAATATGCCTATTGGAGGAGGAATTTGATTTATCAAAGGAGGTAGCGGTTAATTCAACTTTTATAATTTCACTTTACTCTCTAATTAATAGGTTTTTAATGGTTAAATGGTCAAAATACAAAAAGTAATCAAAGAATCAAAGAAATTTAATATATAAATATATTTAGAGAAACATTATTATACAATAGAGAATATTATATATGTAAATATAGTTATGATTATACATATCTGTGTTTATTAGTTATTGTTATTTTATTTTTGGGGTGTTTCGATTAAACAACGTTGGAGATTACAA
>NW_027293374.1:0-3526 GCF_016086655.4 Lepeophtheirus salmonis | reverse complement strand
ATGGTTTATCAAAGAACAAGCCACAGCCCACCCAAGTACGTAAAAAGTTGACTACTACCCCAGAAAGCCAACAACGGAAGTTAAAAACCTAATTTGGAAGAGTCCGAAAAAGTAATCTAAAATAGACAAGTTATCTTATAGTGCCGCAGAAGAATTGATCGAGATACAAAAACAACCCAAAAATAGTGGTTTGCAGCTCGTATATTAACACTCCGCACTCTAAAGCAGCAAATTCTGACCTCAAGTGAGAATATCACATATATCCCTAATAGTGAGCCATATCTTAGTAATGGCACAATAAAAAGTCTCGCTCTTATAGAACTTACAATCCACGACTCACTTGGGTCACCTCAAAGCGCTTGTATACGATCTGCTAACCATTTGCAAGCCTGGTCAGTTCAAAAAATTTCAATTAGAGAAATCTGGACGATATTTATGAAAATAGATAGGCTAGTAACGTTGTTTACCTTAACCAATTATTGCCTATTGAGAATGAAGCATTGTTACGTCATATAAAGCATTGTGAACAAGAACAAAATCCATTTCTCTTAGCTACAGACTCATATACCAATAATCAACTGTGGGGTATTAGAGGAAACGGTTACAAGAGGAGAGTCTCTGAAGCATGTTGATAAAAATAAGCGATATTTATAAAGAGAAAAGGAACAGTCTACTTTCAACACCCAACGAGCCAGTTCAACCATCGACATCTCAATCCTGAATCAAGATGCATTCGACAAATTTGAGATAACAGGGTGGCATGTAGTGTCTTAGACCATCAATGTCTGGCCATGGATAATGGTTTTTGGATTTGGCAAACACATGCTAATCGTGGAACAAACAAGAAATTTGAGAAAAGCTAACTAGGACATCTTTAGGTTCCACACAGAATCAGCATCAATATCGGTTTTAGGTTTGAAACCCAAATGTTATTGATAAGTTCGATGGTGCTTAACAATGCTGTCATTAGATATTGGGTGTCCTAAAGAAAAACTATGTGAAAGAAATCAATTCCTTGTTGGATAAACATTTGCTACCCTTTGACTCAGCAAACTAGAACCAAAGCATTATCGTAGTTCCCAATGAATGCGTATTGTTTACCGCTTAGAATAGAGCAAAGATAATTAGGGAAGATTTTTTCTTCAGTAAAGCGAAAGATCCAAAGCATATCGGTCAACTTATTAGATTTCAAAAAACGACGTACAACTTTTTGGCCTTTCTAAAACTGATCAGGGCTACTAGCAATTACATGCCAAATCCTAAAAATACTCATTGAAACTCATTTTCCTCAATGTAGACTCATTACGTTTTCTGGAACATTCAAGCCAGTAAATGATTTAAAATAGACTTCTGGGATAGCAACAAGGTTTGGGAATCCTTCAATTCCTTTGGCTCATACAAAAGCTTTGGACCTGATGTACTGCAACAACACGGGAACAGCATCATCGCCTATATCTAATTAGTTAATAAATTCATCCTCATCACTGGTTATACACCAAGATACTAAAGAGAAAATGAACGTCAGTTTTCTGCCTATACAAGGTAAAAAAGATTACATTCTGTCCAAATCCTTCATACCGATAACTCTTTCCAACTTTATGCTTAAACAACTTAAGCGGATTTTACATTTGCATGTTGAAGAAATCATTGGCACACTCCACGCACAATATGCCTATACAAGGGCCTTATTAACCGAGACTGCTCTTTTACAAGTGACAAATACCAAAGAAAAATCGATCTATCAACAATAACGCACACTTGTTATCAGTTTTGATTACACAGATGCATTTGATTTCATACAATTTCATTCAATATAAAAAATCGGTATTCAGAGTATATCAGATCCTGGTAAAAAAATCTATTAAGTACCCGTACGGTCACAGCCAAGCTTAAAGAGGAATAAATTTGTGTCAATCCCACCCGTGGAGCCCACATGGGGGTGTTCTATCGCCGGTAGACTGAAATAGAATTATGGACAGCTTACATAATACATTTTAAAAATGAATACTCAAGGTCGTTGGCTCTCAGACAACATCCTCTTCTTAATTGGTGGAAAACATCCCCACATCCTTGTCAATGCAATGCAGAGCAATCAATACTGTTATTGAATGGGGGAAAGGAAAATGGTCTGACCTTTAACCCATCAAAATCAAGCGTTATGGTATTTTTCGAAAGCTTATAAACTTGGATCGAAATCTTTCCAACAGTGAAATGGATGAGACAGTGATGGAATATACGACACGAATGAAATTACCTGGTGTGACTTTTGTTCAAGGACTCACATGGAAAGAACATTTGAAAAAAACAACCAAGTGTTCTCGAATATGGAATATGGCCAAGGCAAACCTTGGACAAAAATGGGAATGATCTAAAACAAGGTTCTCTAGTTGTATGAAGCTATGATCAACCCTATAATCTCCTATACAATGGATCAGCAAGTGACTACATAAACAGTAATCGCATTTGGAAGAGATAGTCTGATTAAGAATCCTGACGCGTGATAATGATCTGTACGTAGAGGTCTAAAGATGAAGACAGAAACACTGGGACCAGATGAGTCATCACCAAAGGTGATACATCAATTTATTTATTTATTGGATACATTGAATAGAGAGGCTTGTGTGTTTCAAGTAGACATTTTGCCATAACACAAGTCTTCATAATACATAAACAAAACAACACTGAAAAGTGTAATAATCAAATCAGACTCCCAATCACCAATTGCTGCAATCTTTAATACACTTACTACTAGTAAATAAGTTTTAAAATGTAAACCATAAAAAGATTGATTGAGAAAAATATACATCTAGAATGGTAGAAAAGACATTCTGATGTTACAGGAAAAGAATTTGCAGACCATCTGGCAAAGATGTGTACTAAGAGCCAGAACCAGTTTGCTATTGGGACACCTCCAAGCTACACAAAGAAGGTAATTCATGAACTTTTCAATCAATATTGGTGTGACAGATATAAAAAGATCAAGGTGTAAAACACACACATACTATGCTTAATAAGCCAAAGTCGAACTGTATCGAGGTCTAAAGAGAAAAATTGACTTATACTACAAGCCTACACTGGACACGCCCCATTTCTAGCCCACTTAAGCAAGTGGAGAGAATAAGCTCAACGTGCAATCTATGTATGTATGGAAGAATTGCAAAGTGAAAACCATCTCTTCAATAAATACCCTCATCCTATCTTGTGAGATACATCAAGCCATGATTGAGGAAAACAAAGACATTTGTACTTTAATTTTATGAAGTGTAAAAGGTTGAAATAAATTATTGAACCAAATTTTAATGTAAACTTGGCTTTAAAATATGTTGTAGCAGTATAAATACCTCTTGGTGTCGTTGTCTCATTTTTATACAATTTTATTTTATGAATATATGGCAAGCAGTAATAAATATTTAGTTAACTATGTAACAGCTCTAATCTCTTCCTTAAAACCCTTTAAGCTGTTTTTTTAACGAAAAATCATAAATGTCACCCTTCATATCAGAAATGACTTTGAACTTATTTTCTG
>NW_027293373.1:0-2151 GCF_016086655.4 Lepeophtheirus salmonis | reverse complement strand
AGATCAAGGAGGACCCACAAAATCCATGAATCGCCTTACTAACCAGTTTGACGTGGACAAGGGGACAATCAGGAGAACTTGGGGTTGTCGTCTTACACAAAGATCCCACGCTACCTGTTGACAGACAATCTGAAGAAAAGGAGACTGCAAAGATGCAAAAAAGTTCGTGCGTGGATTAATGCAAATGGATCCACAGTAAAAATTTTCTTTGACTAGAAGATATTCCTCGTGGACCAAATGTACAACCATCGTAACAATCATTGGCTTCAGTATCTCCAGACAAAATCAAGGGGTTATTCTGTACAAAAATCCTGCCTAAACAATGGTCCTGGGAGTCGTGGTGTCCGACGGCAAGAAGATGCCTCCCTTCTTTTTTAAGGCTGGGAGAAAATCGTTCATGAGGCCTACTACAAGGTGCTGAGGTTCACCATACTTCCATGGATCAAGGCTACCTACCCAGAGGACAACTATGTCGGGACCAAAGACGGTGCACCCCCATACATATCGGCCAAATGCTAGAAGTTCTGCACTGACAACATGACTGATTTTTGGCACAAGGACAAGGGGCTATCATCTTCGCCGAATTTGAACCCGTTGGACTTTGTTGTGATGAACACATTGGAGAGGGAGACTAAGCAGACATCTCACCCAAAACGTGTGATCCCTGAAGGCTTCAGAACGAAGGAGTGGAACAACTTGTCCGAGAAGTTCCTCATCGACTCTTGCAATATTTTCCACCGCCATGTGGAGGCTGTGATTTCTGCTGAGAGCGGCCATATTGAGTGAACACGTGCATACAGGTAGTATTTCAAAGTTTGATATAGAACAATGTCAATATTATTGACATTTTTCTAAAATCATCATTCATTCAACGTTTTGCTTCCGAACCCTGTACCCTTTATAGTCTTAATCTACTTTTGCTATATTTCGTTTCTCTTCAATGATTGGATCACCAAAACCAATATTTTGGATTTTAGACTTTACGACAGCTTTTTAATTATTGCAAATATAGTTGTGTCATTTATTCCACTTTCTAATTCTTTTTCTTCTTTCCAGGATAATCAGGAACTTCGTACAAAACATCCGCAATAATATAGTATTTTTCTTTCTTCCATGATACTTTGAACTAGTAATGTTTAATACAAATTATAATGTTCTGTACTTTGGCGTATTCGATTTGGTTTACAGACTAGTTATAGAAGATAGTGGAGAGAGAATGATGATCGGTTATTATTTTGAAATGCAGTGGACCACTGAGGTAAATATGACATTTTTTAATGACCCATTTTGATGGCAAGGGCTTCTAACGCAATCATTCATATATTGACTCCTTTTCAGTGATAAATCTCGAACCACATTCAATTGGTATCCATCTTTTTCCATGCCGTTGTAATAAATCTTTGGTTCTTGATGAGTCCGTCTCTAAACGTGTTTCTCTCAACGAATCAAAAAGTGCTAGGATTTGTGGCTTCAATAAAATATCTTTAATATTATCCATCCCCTGGGAATGAACTATCTCCCATTTGAATTCATTCTTTGTCTTCAACAAGACTCTTATTGGTTCGGCCACATAGCCTAATTTTCAGGTAAAATATATCAATTGATTAGATATACACATAAATGATCTTAACCCTCCGGTAGTCTTGATTTCCTGTACACACTTTTTAATTCACAAAAAAATATCATTGAATGACTGATTTTACCCTGCCCAAATCAACTTTATAGCTAAAGTAATAATAAAAAAATTTGTGAAAGTAATTTTTTTCTATATTTGTTTTCAATTTTCCTCTAAATAATTATAAATACTTACAAAACAATGACAAAATAATAGAAATAGTAAAATAAATTCATCTATTGAGCACATGATGAACAGTATGATAAGGAACAGCCTCTGCATATGTATTTATTGCATTTAAAACATGTATTATTCGTCTTATTGTCCTTCTCTTTAGGGCAAAACTGGCATCTTTTTCTCTTGCTTGCTTTGAAAGTCGAAGTTGAGGCTTGATCATCAGGTCGATCCGGAAGTCCAGCACACCGAAAAGCTTTCACTATCTGAGCTGAGGCCTCTGTTCGGGGGACTTTTTTCCTTCTTTCAATGAGTGGAGCTACAAGTGCCTTTCCTAGCTGTTCCAGGAACACTCTTCTCTT
>NW_027293372.1:0-14463 GCF_016086655.4 Lepeophtheirus salmonis | reverse complement strand
TAAGAATTAACAATTTGAATTGGATTGTTATTTATTACTTTTCCTCACGTCAGAGTATGACATATCTAGGTCAATTAAAGTAACTTTAAAATGTAATGTAGCATTATTTTTATCATAAAAATTGTTAAAACATGAATAATTAATATACTGCACATAAAGTTGATCAGAATACAGTATCAGGTACGCTTCATTTTTAAAGAACGTAAGATTCATTATGACAGAAGGGTGGGACAACATCTGTAAAGGGGCGACGCCAGTCTTACATACCCATAGAAAACTTACCTTTTGACTATAAAAGCCCCAGTGATTCTTAAAATAAGTATCATTCACTTTGTTACAATCTCTAGCTCAAATACAAAGCAAAGTAGTCAAAATGAAGTGCATTGTAAGTCTGTTCTTCAAAACAAATAATGTATTCTCAATAATCTTTTATTCTCTCTTAGGCTCTTGCCCTAGTTCTTTTCGCCGCAGCTGCTGTTGCTGAACCCAGCTACAGATACGGCTATGCTCCTTATGGTCATGGGTATGCTCACCACGGATACGGCATTGGACACCATTATGGAAAGAGATCCGCTGAGCCTGAAGCTGAGCCTTCTTATGGTCTTGCCTTTACGGATATGGTCCTGCCTACGGACACGGATACGCTCCTGCCTACGGACATGGCTACGGTTATGCTCACCACTACGGCAAGAGATCAGCTGAAGCTGAGCCTTCTTACGGATACTACCCCTATGCTGGATACGGTTACGGACACGGATACGGTCATGCTTACGGACATGGTTATGGTCATCACTACGGCAAGAGATCCGCTGAGGCTGAGCCTTCTTATGGCTACTATCCTCATGCTGGATATGGTTACGGCCATGCTTATGGACATGGTTACGGATATGGTCATGCATACCATTACTAAATAGTCCATTTAAACGTCTCAGAAATAAGTGAAAATGAATCCATAACATCTGGGATTTACAATGTTGCATATTCAAGCAAAATTTGAGAGTTGAGAATTGTCTCAGTCACATCAAATGATCACATTTTTACTTATTTTTTAAATTAGAGAAAACCATCAATAAAAAAATATAAAAACTCTTTGCTCTTGATATAGTTAAGTTAAAATCAGTTTGAATAACAACTGATGTCTCTGATTACATAATTTTTTGAACTTTCTCATAGTTCAAAAGATTATGGTAATGATTTTATGTCGGCTGATTTATGTTAACTTTAGAGTAATTTTTGGCTAAAAGGAATCCCAAAGAAATTTACACATCACACAAAGTGTGCATTTCTTTATCTACCTAATGCCTATTTTTGATTGCACTATCTCCTTATTTGTACAAGCTAACAAAGAAGAAAATAACAGGTTCCCGCTTTACCGGCCAATACATGGTTGTGAAATTCTTTAAAAAGTGCACATGAGAGCTTTATCAGTTTAAGCTTTTGCCTAAGAATAATAAATTGAAATTACATTTTTAAAAATAGACAACATTCAAATATCACACTTTTTTGGAATATTCTAAGTATATCTCAATCCTCTTACCTTTTTATAAATTAATATTATAGCAAATTTAATAAGTATATTTGATTGCTTAGTGGTTTTTAGAGTTTACTCCAGTAACTTTACTTTAGGTTGTATGTGTGTTTCATCCCTAAGTGTATGTTTGGATAAAAATACAATTTCAATTTATTATTCCTTAGACAAAAGTTTAAGCTGATAAAATTTGACTAACTCAAAGACAAAAAGTATAAAGACAAGACTTAGCCACAACATAAAAAAACGACAGCTCCACTGTTATACAAACAGAAAATAACAAATAGGGACCAAAAAATAAAAATATTTAAAAAAACTATCATGAGAAAATGAGAACATTTAATTTAAAAAAATGAATTTGTAATATTTTCTATTTTTCATTTTCTCAAAGGACGTTGAGTCCTTTAAAAAAAATCCCAATTCATATTTGTGAGACTCTCCCATCAAATTATTATCAGGAAGGCCTTACTTATAATATCAGCTTTTTTCAATGGTAATGTAGGTTTTTTCTAACCCTTGCTTTACTTCTCGTTTGTATTTGCATAAAAGGAACGTCTATGTTTTCCCTCTAATTACTAATTTCTTCAATTTTTCAGTTTTGATGCACTCAGAAAAAACATGCAATTTCTCATAATGTTCCCTGCAACCAAGGTCAAAATTGTATTTTACTACTTTCCTGGAAAAATAATTGTTGGAAAACATTCTGCTTTAAAATATAATAGTAATGTAAACTTTAATTTATTATCAAACTGTAGACACCGTTTCCCAATTAATTATGTTGGATAACAACGAGTGGGATGTTTGACATATGATGCATGGATTGTTGCATATTCTGATCAATGTATTAGATACTTCATTACATGTTAACCATCAAATAATTTCAACCATTTTTTTTTTCTTTTTAAAAGAAAAGTAGTAAGACACAGTGTAGTTTGCTATATGATATATTTGAAGTTAAATTGAATGCAGAAGAAGTTGATAAGAAAATGAAGGTATGATATTCTTCATAACAAAAGATATTTCCTCTTTAAGTGCATATTAACAAATGGGTTGAAATGCCAAGGCTTCACAGATAAATGGTTCAATTATTTTATATTAACCTCATTTTAAGTTAGTACCAACCTTCAAAGACAGCTATATAAATATTATGACAGCCTGTTCTTTAATTTGTGAGTTATTCAGCTGAGTTCGACGCTAATTTTGTTATTTCCAAAACAATGCATCAAAAATGATTGTTTGTTTTTAATTTAGGTGCTTCGTAGGGAAGGGATGTACCCCCTCCCAAATGACGAATTTGTGCCTTTCTATTAGAAATTTTAATATTTACTATAAAAATGAAAGTCGCTAATTCTCGTTCTAATTTGATTTTTTAATTTGTACTGAATATAAATTTTAGCTCAAAAAACCATTCGTACCCTTGCAAAAATGCCAAGAAAACATCATTACATGTTCATGTTGGATCTTGAAACTAATTTACAATATCCCTAGTCCATCAAAACTACTAATAACTTTAAAAAATGTCATAATTTATTCGTTTTTAAGATAAGTTAACAAAATATCCTTTTTTGCGCTTCATACCCAAAGAGCAAAAATGACTTAATACTTTATGAACTGGCCTTTGGCTTTGTTCAAATATTGAATACCCTTGAGATAAGTCCTTTCCAAATTGAGGAAAACACTGGGATCGATTTTGGCCCACTTTTTTTTCTACTTGACAGAATCTCCAAAAAGTCATCGATATTTGTTGGATGTCTTTTCCACAATGTTTTTTTAAAATGTAGTCCTATTGATAGGTTCTCAATATGGTTAAGGTCAGAATTTTGGGCTGTCCAGCTTATGATCCTATGTTTAACTAATGCCTATTGAGCTATTCTTGAACTTTTTGGATGTGGGGTTCGGGTCATTGTTTTCCTGGAACTACCAATACCTTCTTCGATGATTGATATTTAAAGAATCTGCGATGTAGTCTTCCTTCTTAAATAGATAGTACCATCAATTTTATGAAGTTCTCCAGTTCCATTGGCAGTAAAACAGGCCCAAATTATGATGCTTGTACGACCATTCTTCACTGTTGAATCGATATTACCAATAAGTTTTTCAGGATATTTAGATACTCATCTGTGTTGGTCTCAAGTCCAGCCTCGTTGAAATGTGTTGGCATGATGTAACCATTGCTGGCCACATCTCAAAAACTATGACCCTGGCCTGATTTTTGAACTTCAAAACTGATGTGACTTCAATCAGATTACAGGGTTTGACTTTTGAACTTTCCCAATTAATTGTGATTATAGTAGTTCAAAAGCCTGAGACAGCAATAAGATCTTATATAAATTTGGCTTTCTTTGTAAGCAAAATTTTATGTGGAATAATTTTTTTAGCCAATCACAGCAAATCCATTTTTAGCGCAAAATACAAAGAGGATCTCATGATATAGGCATTTGAAATTATATAAACAGAAAACATACAACAACCTTATTATTAAATTTAAACAAAAAAAAATTATTGGGTTCCACTACTCTAAGATACTCTTCGGATTTCAGGTTACGTTTCTAATTTTATTTATGTGTGTGTTAGTTTTACAAGACCAGTGTTATCTTGACTGGACTTGCTCTTATACTAATGCCAATATTCTGTAAATATTAATCTTCTACTGTATGAATGTTTAATTTTAAAACATATTAATGTCTGTTCTTTTATCAATGAAATACTTAAAATTTCAATTTTTGAAGTCATTCGGTGGAACCCGTTGATATTTGATCAAGTTTTTGATCGCTTAAGACTACAATGTTTCTTCTATTCATTGAACATCATTATATAATTTTGACATATTTTGAATATTTAGAGGTTGCTCAATGGCCGTTCATTCAAGATTTTTATTGTATCTCAACTAAGTTTAAGAACCTCAAACATTTTCATATATTTTTCAGTTCTAGGAATGCATCCACTAAATAAATTTCCTTGATAATCCATTTTAACAATTTGAATTGGATTGTTATTTATTACTTTTCCTCACGTCAGAGTATGACATATCTAGGTCAATTAAAGTAACTTTAAAATGTAATTGTAGCATTATTTTTATGATAAAAATTGTTAAAACATGAATAATTAATATACTGCACATAAAGTTGATGAGAATACAGTATCAGGTACGCTTCATTTTTAAAGAACGTAAGATTCATTATGACAGAAGGGTGGGACAACATCTGTAAAGGGGCGACGCCAGTCTTACATACCCATAGAAAACTTACCTTTTGACTATAAAAGCCCCAGTGATTCTTAAAATAAGTATCATTCACTTTGTTACAATCTCTAGCTCAAATACAAAGCAAAGTAGTCAAAATGAAGTGCATTGTAAGTCTGTTCTTCAAAACAAATAATGTATTCTCAATAATCTTTTATTCTCTCTTAGGCTCTTGCCCTAGTTCTTTTCGCCGCAGCTGCTGTTGCTGAACCCAGCTACAGATACGGCTATGCTCCTTATGGTCATGGGTATGCTCACCACGGATACGGCATTGGACACCATTATGGAAAGAGATCCGCTGAGCCTGAAGCTGAGCCTTCTTATGGTCTTGCCTACGGATACGGTCCTGCCTACGGACACGGATACGCTCCTGCCTACGGACATGGCTACGGTTATGCTCACCACTACGGCAAGAGATCAGCTGAAGCTGAGCCTTCTTACGGATACTACCCCTATGCTGGATACGGTTACGGACACGGATACGGTCATGCTTACGGACATGGTTATGGTCATCACTACGGCAAGAGATCCGCTGAGGCTGAGCCTTCTTATGGCTACTATCCTCATGCTGGATATGGCTACGGCCATGCTTATGGACATGGTTACGGATATGGTCATGCATACCATTACTAAATAGTCCATTTAACCGTCTCAGAAATAAGTGAAAATGAATCCATAACATCTGGGATTTACAATGTTGCATATTCAAGCAAAATTTGAGAGTTGAGAATTGTCTCAGTACATCAAATGATCACATTTTTTACTTATTTTTTAAATTAGAGAAAAACCATCAATAAAAAAATATAAAAACTCTTTGCTCTTGATATATTCAAGTTAAAATCAGTTTGAATAACAACTGATGTCTCTGATTACATAATTTTTGGAACTTTCTCATAGTTCAAAAAAGAAGATTATGGTAATGATTTTATGTTGGCTGATTTATGTTAACTTTAGAGTAATTTTGGCTAAAAAGGAATCCCTTAAAGGAAATTTACACATTAGACATAGTGTGCATTTCTTATTTATTCACCCAATGCCTATTTTTGGATTGCACTATCTCCTTATTTGTACAAGCTACAACAAGAAAATAACAGGGTTATATAGCCAAAACATGGTGTGAAATTCTTTAAAAAAGTTTGTACAACTTTATCAGCTTAAACTTTTGTCTGAGGAATAATAAATTGAAATTACATTTTTAAAAATAGACAACATTCAAATATCACACTTTTTTGGAATATTCTAAGTATATCTCAATCCTCTTACCTTTTTATAAATTAATATTATAGCAAATTTAATAAGTATATTTGATTGCTTAGTGGTTTTTAGAGTTTACTCCAGTAACTTTACTTTAGGTTGTATGTGTGTTTCATCCCTAAGTGTATGTTTGGATAAAAATACAATTTCAATTTATTATTCCTTAGACAAAAGTTTAAGCTGATAAAATTTGACTAACTCAAAGACAAAAAGTATATGAAGACAAGACTTAGCCATAACATAAGTGAAAAACGACAGCTCCACTGTTATACGAACAAGAAAATAACAAATAGGGACTAAAAAATAAAAAAATATTTAAAAATTATCATGAGAAAATGAGAACAATTTAATTTAAAAAAAATGAATTTGTAATATTTTCTATTTTTTCATTTTCTCAAAAGGACGTTGAGTCCTTTAAAAAGGTTTCATGGGGATTCCCAATTCATATTTGACGGACTCTCCCATCAAATTATTATCGAGTAAAGTCCTTACTTATAATATCAGCTTTTTTCAATGGTAATGTAGGTTTTTTCTAACCTTTGCTTTACTTCTCGTTTGTATTTGCATAAAAGGAACGTCTATGTTTTCCCTCTAATTACTAATTTCTTCAATTTTTCAGTTTTGATGCTCTCAGAAAAAACATGCAATTTCTCATAATTTTCCCTGCAACCAAGGTCAAAATTGTATTTTACTACTTTCCTAGAAAAATAATTGTTGGAAAACATTCTGCTTTAAAAAATAATAGTAAAGTAAACTTTAATTTATTATCAAACTGTAGACACCGTTTCCCAATTAATTATATTGGATAACAACGAGTGGGATGTTTGACATATGATGCATGGATTGTTGCATATTCTGATCAATGTATTAGATACTTCATTACAAGTTAACCATCAAATAATTTCAACCATTTTTTTTTTTTTTAAAAGAAAAGTAGTAAGACACAGTGTAGTTTGCTATATGATATATTTGAAGTTAAATTGAATGCAGAAGAAGTTGATAAAGAAAATGAAGGTATGATATTCTTCATAATAAAAGATATTTCCTCTTTAAGTGCATATTAACAAATGGGTTGAAATGTCCAAGGCTTCACAGATAAATGGTTCAATTATTTTATATTAACCTCATTTTAAGTTAGTACCAACCTTCAAAAGACAGCTATATAAATATTATGACAGCCTGTTCTTTAATTTGTGAGTTATTCAGCTGAGTTCGACGCTAATTTTGTTATTTCCAAAACAATGCATCAAAAATGATTGTTTGTTTTAATTTAGATGCTTCGTAGGGGGAAGGGATGGACCCCACTTCCAAATGACGAATTTGTGCCTTTCTATTAGAAATTTTAATATTTACTATAAAAATAGAAAGTCGCTAATTCTCGTTCTAATTCGATTTTTTAATTTGTACTGAATATAAATTTTAGCTCAAAACCATTCGTACCCTTGCAAAAATGCCAAGAAAACATCATTACATGTTCATGTTGGATCTTGAAACTAATTTACAATATCCCTAGTCCATCAAAAACTACTAATAACTTTAAAAAATATCATAATTTATTCATTTTTTAAGATAAGTTAACAAAATATCCTTTTTTGCGCTTCATACCCAAAGAGCAAAATGACTTAATACTTTATGAACTGGCCTCTGGCTTTGTTCAAATATTGAATACCCTTGAGATAAGTCCTTTCCAAATTGAGGAAAACACTGGGATCGATTTTGGCCCACTCTACTTGACAGAATCTCCAAAAGTCATCGATATTTGTTGGATGTCTTTTCCACAATGTTTTTTCAATGTAGTCCATAGGTTCTCAATATGGTTAAGGTCAGAATTTTGGGCTGTCCAGTTTATGATCCTTAACTAATGCCTATTGAGCTATTCTTGAACTTTTTTGGATGTGGGGTTCGGGTCATTGTTTTCCTGGAACTACCAATACCTTCTTCGATGATTGATATTTAAAGAATCTCGATGTAGTCTTCCTATTGAATAGTACCATCAATTTTATGAAGTTCTCCAGTTCCATTGGCAGTAAAACAGGCCCAAATTATGATGCTTGTACGACCATTCTTCACTGTTGAATCGATATTACCAATAAGTTTTTCAGGATATTTAGATACTCATCTGTGTTGGTCCCAAGTCCAGCCTCGTTGAAATGTGTTGGCATGATGTAACCATTGCTGGCCACATCTCAAAAAACTATGACCCTGGCCTGATTTTTGAACTTCAAAACTGATGTGACTTCAATCAGATTACAGGGGTTGACTTATGAACTTTCCCAATTAATTGTGATTATAGTAGTTCAAAAGCCTGAGACAGCAATAAGATCTTATATAAATTTGGCTTTCTTTGTAAGCAAAATTTTATGTGGAATAATTTTTTAGCCAATCACAGCAAATCCATTTTAGCGCAAAATACAAAGAGGATCTCATGATATAGGCATTTGAAATTATATAAACAGAAAACATACAACAACCTTATTATTAAATTTAAACAAAAAAAAAATTATTGGGTTCCACTACTCTAAGATACTCTTCGGATTTCAGGTTACGTTTCTAATTTTATTTATGTGTGTGTTAGTTTTACAAGACCAGTGTTATCTTGACTGGACTTGCTCTTATACTAATGCCAATATTCTGTAAATATTAATCTTCTACTGTATGAATGTTTAATTTTAAAACATATTAATGTCTGTTCTTTTATCAATGAAATACTTAAAATTTCAATTTTTGAAGTCATTCGGTGGAACCCGTTGATATTTGATCAAGTTTTTGATCGCTTAAGACTACAATGTTTCTTCTATTCATTGAACATCATTATATAATTTTGACATATTTTGAATATTTAGAGGTTGCTCAATGGCCGTTCATTCAAGATTTTTATTGTATCTCAACTAAGTTTAAGAACCTCAAACATTTTCATATATTTTTCAGTTCTAGGAATGCATCCACTAAATAAATTTCCTTGATAATCCATTTTAACAATTTGAATTGGATTGTTATTTATTACTTTTCCTCACGTCAGAGTATGACATATCTAGGTCAATTAAAGTAACTTTAAAATGTAATTGTAGCATTATTTTTATGATAAAAATTGTTAAAACATGAATAATTAATATACTGCACATAAAGTTGATGAGAATACAGTATCAGGTACGCTTCATTTTTAAAGAACGTAAGATTCATTATGACAGAAGGGTGGGACAACATCTGTAAAGGGGCGACGCCAGTCTTACATACCCATAGAAAAACTTACCTTTGACTATAAAAGCCCCAGTGATTCTTAAAATAAGTATCATTCACTTTGTTACAATCTCTAGCTCAAATACAAAGCAAAGTAGTCAAAATGAAGTGCATTGTAAGTCTGTTCTTCAAAACAAATAATGTATTCTCAATAATCTTTTATTCTCTCTTAGGCTCTTGCCCTAGTTCTTTTCGCCGCAGCTGCTGTTGCTGAACCCAGCTACAGATACGGCTATGCTCCTTATGGTCATGGGTATGCTCACCACGGATACGGCATTGGACACCATTATGGAAAGAGATCCGCTGAGCCTGAAGCTGAGCCTTCTTATGGTCTTGCCTACGGATACGGTCCTGCCTACGGACACGGATACGCTCCTGCCTACGGACATGGCTACGGTTATGCTCACCACTACGGCAAGAGATCAGCTGAAGCTGAGCCTTCTTACGGATACTACCCCTATGCTGGATACGGTTACGGACACGGATACGGTCATGCTTACGGACATGGTTATGGTCATCACTACGGCAAGAGATCCGCTGAGGCTGAGCCTTCTTATGGCTACTATCCTCATGCTGGATATGGCTACGGCCATGCTTATGGACATGGTTACGGATATGGTCATGCATACCATTACTAAATAGTCCATTTAACCGTCTCAGAAATAAGTGAAAATGAATCCATAACATCTGGGATTTACAATGTTGCATATTCAAGCAAAATTTGAGAGTTGAGAATTGTCTCAGTCACATCAAATGATCACATTTTTTACTTATTTTTTTAAATTAGAGAAAAACCATCAATAAAAAAAAAATATAAAAACTCTTTGCTCTTGATATATTCAAGTTAAAATCAGTTTGAATAACAACTGATGTCTCTGATTACATAATTTTTTGAACTTTCTCATAGTTCAAAAAAAGAAGATTATGGTAATGATTTTATGTCGGCTGATTTATGTTAACCTTTAGAGTAATTTTGGCTAAAAAGGAATCCCTTAAAGGAAATTTACACATCACACAATTACACATCACACATAGTGTGCATTTCTTATTTATTCACCCAATGCCTATTTTTGGATTGCACTATCTCCTTATTTGTACAAGCTACAACAAGAAAATAACAGGTTATATAGCCAAAACATGGTGTGAAATTTTTAAAAGTTTGTAGAACATCAGTTTAAACTTTAGTCTAAGGAATAATAAATTGAAATTACATTTTTAAAAATAGACAACATTCAAATATCACACTTTTTTGGAATATTCTAAGTATATCTCAATCCTCTTACCTTTTTATAAATTAATATTATAGCAAATTTAATAAGTATATTTGATTGCTTAGTGGTTTTTAGAGTTTACTCCAGTAACTTTACTTTAGGTTGTATGTGTGTTTCATCCCTAAGTGTATGTTTGGATAAAAATACAATTTCAATTTATTATTCCTTAGACAAAAGTTTAAGCTGATAAAGTTCTACAAACTTTTTAAAGAATTTCACACCATGTTTTGGCTATATAACCCTGTTATTTTCTTGTTGTAGCTTGTACAAATAAGGAGATAGTGCAATCCAAAAATAGGTAATGGGTGAATAAATATGAAATGCACACTATGTGTGATGTGTAAATTTTGACTATTTGATGAAAATTAAGTTATTTTTTTTTTTAGAAATACATTCATTTCCTGTTATTCGTAGAGTAGTGGAAAATGTGGTTTATTCCGTCGATTTTTTAAAAGAAAAAGCTGACGAATATTTAGTATATTAAATCTCCTGAGTTTTCATGAGTACAGCTTATCTCCTGAGTTTTCATAAGTACAACTTATCTCCTGAATTTTCATTATTTGCGATTTTTCAAAATGTATTAACTACTTCAATTTTGAACTTACAAAACAATTTTTTAAATTTATTTTCATAATTTGGAATTTGCAAAAAAAAAATCAAATAACACCGAAACTATGTATTTTAGAGTATAATTATTTTTGCCATTTGATCCAGTGTCATACAAAAATTATAAATTATTGTTATGTTCAAATCAAATATTTATATTTTAATTGATTCAGTAGAAGCCTAGATTTTTAGACCTGTCACCCAAAATAATTTATGTCTGTACATCTGCATTTTAAAATAAGACATACTTTTTATTAAAATTTGTATTTTTTGTTTAAAATAAGACCCCTTCGAAAACCTGTAAATGAAACGTTTTTAAATAGATGAACAATACCGAAGTTTGGTGTATAGGGAATGGAAATGCTCGTCTTTTTAGTCTGATTTCTGTTGTGTAAAAACTTACAATGTGTACTTTGATTCCATACAACATATACTTTTATACGTACAAGGAACAACTTTCATACGTGGATTTTATTTTTTAAATGTTGGAAATATGATATTCTTAAGGTCTCACTATGTTCCTATTAATCTATAAATATCTAAGTTTTAATTATTTTGAAAAATATTTAGAGGTACCTCAACATCCATAAATTTTTGATATTTTATAGTTTTTTTGAAATATGTATTCTTGTTTTTATATCCTTATCAACACTATTTTAGAACTTTTATGGAAGTTATTCTCTACGTTTTATAGAACGATAAAATGTAATTGCATTAATTGTTGCTTATCACCTATTTGTCTGCCCGTAGCGTATCCCAGCTAAATAATTAAGCTGATAAATAAAAAAATTTGCAAGTATGCATATGCTAACTCATTTAAACAAAAAAAGTAAGTAACCCATGATCTTTTTCAAGCCGATGGCAACGACGAGATAAAATATATGTGATGTATTATTTAACTATTTCTCAAACTGATTCAAAAATAGCCAATGATACATCAGACTTAAAGGAACATATTTTTTTGAACATTAAAAAACAAAAAAATACATACTTTTCTAAAGTTGTCATATCCATAAATTTGTAATATGCTATGGCAAATTTCATCCCACAAATAAACCTTCTTTGATCCATAGTTGTCATATACTGTGTATAAGTAGTGTTGTTAATTTATGAAAATTTACAAACTAAATAGTACCCTTTTTTCAGATGCAATAAAATATTTTCAGCACTCTAGAAAGCAAAACAAAAATTACGGTATTGAATTTCAAAATTTTCACAAAAGATCCTCTTCTCAAGTGAGAAATAAGGATATTTATTATCCTTATTTTTCATTTTCAAGAAAAACAAATTGTAGCCTAACAAAGTTTTCGGATACTCAAACAATCAAAACCACTTTTACTGACCTCGAAATCGAGTTAAATAATTATCTGAGTTCATTCATAAATTCTATTATAAGTGGCTAAAGTAGTAGAAATTATAGCTGTGTGCAGTGCCAAAAACAACAAAGTTGGACAACGGATAATAAAGGAAACTGTTTATGAGGTAAGCCTTAGAGAAGCAATAAAACATATATATCAGAGACAAATAATTCAATAATTTTTTTCCTTCCAGTTTATTGTATTAATTTTCATAAATTACACTCCAATATAATTATAAACAGCTGACTCAACGTATTATTTGTATTTTTATGCTAATTTATAACAACCACGTCCATTCTTTTAAAATTTATGTCATTTCATATTCTGTTATTAAAAAAAATAGAAAAAATTTATAAACTCAATATAAATAAAAATTAATAACTATTCTCTAAATAATAATTGCAACAAGTTGGCAACAAGAAAAATATACATTACTAGCTACCAAATGTTTTGATTTTATTTTTTTCTTCAAATTTTTCCTTTTTCTTTACACAGTCGAGGGTTGAGAATACAGAAAGAAGCTTGTCGTGTCAAATTAGTTAATATTTTTCTACTTATTGTCTATTTTTTATTTCCTGAAAGTTTTATATCCTAACAAAATAAATTAACTTGATTTTCTTGGACTCCATTTCGGATTGTACTGTAAATATTATCTAGTTCTTAGATATTAATAAAGCTCAAATTTCTAAGATACACCTCATATTTAGGAAAATTAATGGAGGGATTAACCCATTGAAAACTAGATTTATTTTTCCTCCCTACAAATTTAAGGGATTAAAATTTAGTATACTTGAATTTTCGACGTAAAATACTTTTATATATAAATATGAAGGTATTCAATTTGTTTTTTTTTCAACATTATATATTTATTTCATTACAAAGATATACCAATATTATTCATTTGAAATAGCAAATACTAAACAGGATCTTTTTAATTTGTTTGATAATACTTATTTTAAAAATAATCCAGCCACTACATCAAGCTTGAAACGACGAACAATAACATACCACAAAGGAAATTAAATAATAAATAGAAAAATAAATCACCCATTTAAAAAAGAAAGAAAAAAAGGACACTAAGAAATCCACAAACCTTTCTTAATTGGTTTCGAAGTATTGACAGAGAAGTTTGGTAAATATATAAAATAGCTTTTAATTTCTACATTCATTACAAACAATTGGTTCACAATTGTTTTAAGCTTAATTTTATTAACTTGATTTGTTTGATAATCTTTAAAAAAAAAAGGAAAATAATCATTTTAGTGTATACGATAGTTGAGTAAATTAATTTTAAGTAGATATATTGATTTATTGTCTTCTATATATTGCTGCAAGGAACAAAATATAGTCTTTATAATTATAAAGTAATTATTTTCCCATGGTGTTAAAATATGTTTAACCAATAATTATTTCCTAGTGGGAGTATAATTAAATGGTTTAACAGATTATCTTATGTTTATTAAAGGATTCATAATACTACCAACAAAGTAATAGTATAATAGATAATAAATTCTTCCAAGAAAATCCAAATTTTCGAACTTATTTAATCAAAATGTATTAAAACAATCAATAGGTTTGAGTTAAATTATGTGAAGGAAAAACTTTGTGGAATAAACAAACATATTTCACTTTTTATGATTTATTATTCCTTAAAAGAATTTGAGGAATCATATCTCTCATATTTCACTAACACCTCCCATCTCCTACCAACTAGGAGTGTATGCATAACAATTAGGGTGGAGTGTATTTTTAAATTGTTGGAAACATGATATCCTGAGTTGTTTTGCACACTGGGGATACCAGTTTCGCATGAATTGAATATTTGTTAATGGAGTTGTATTTAAACTGATTTTTCTTTTCTTTTATTTTTTGATGTCTTAAGTGTCAAACAGTTTTTTGTTATTTAATTATAAAAATTCTAAAACGATAACGATAATTTTGCAAAAAATCTGGACAAAATCTGTAAAT
>NW_027293371.1:0-478 GCF_016086655.4 Lepeophtheirus salmonis | reverse complement strand
AGCTTCCATTTCATTTGTTGTTTATCTCATAATCCAATGGCTTTCTGCATACCTGGCACAATTATTTACCAGATATAACTAATAACTACCCAAAGGCATAAATTAAGCTTATATTTATTGTCTCTAGACTTAAACAAATCAATAGTACTAATTAAGGCTATAGAATACACACTCCATTAAAAAGATGTGTTGGAGTAGGAGTTGATGAGATTCAAAATACTGGAGTGGGAGCTGACATTTTATTTACTGACTCTGCAGCCCTGTCTAAACTTGGGCACCTTCACTTAATAAAAATTTGAAATTCAATTTAAATAATAAATCGACCATTTTTGTTTGCCAAATTTAACTATTATTATATTGTATACCAAGGTGAACAGAAATACAAGGCTATACCATAACACGTACAAACGACGTTTCACTTCCACCAGTTTTTAAATTGACGCTGGCAGTAGATGAGTGGTTGCATGTTTTGTCAAAA
>NW_027293370.1:0-2035 GCF_016086655.4 Lepeophtheirus salmonis | reverse complement strand
TTAACACATATAATATGTGCCACTTGTTTGGAGAAGTCTTTTTTGCAAAAAAAGAAATCGACGAATGAAATTTCGCCGAAGGAAATTTCCCAAACAGTTCCCGAAATGATATTTAATTTATTGATATTTACGATTGTATATTTTAATTCAGTTTAAAATGATAGTATGATAATCAATTAATTAGTGTTCTTTTGCACAAGAATATTTTTTACTAATTATATAAACACTACACTGTATGTGGTTCGTATCTATTTCTCCATTATCAATTATTTATCTTTCGACATGATGTAGTATTTATATTGGAAATGAGGTACTTATGGTTGGATCCAACTCTATGGGAAGGTCACTGCTCGGGCAAGATATTATGCATGTGTGTCAATTATTCATATTGGAAAATTAGTGATAAACACTTCTTCCATTCGAATTGCTCTCGTCTTTCTTTATTATTTAATTTATTTGAAGTACATAATTAAAAAAGAATATTTTTCTGTAAAAAGACACCGATTAATTTACTTTTATGACATATATAGTATATGAACAATCCCAATTTATCATACTATCATTTTTAATTGAATTATAATATACATACAATCGTATATATCAATAAATGAAGTATCATTTTTCGACAAAATGTCCCAAATGATCCTTTGACGAAATGTCCGTTCAGCAAATTGTTTTTGCCCTGTACTAGTGCTATTTTAAATATAGAAGGGGTCTCTTCTTTATAGTCGTAATTCATTTTCTATTCCCCACCACCTCACCCCCAACTAATCATTTTACAGGCATCTGATATTAACAAGGTTCTTAATTCAGTAATACCATATGTCTTCCTCTCGTCTTCTTCTTAACCTCTTAAAAAAATCCCAAATCCACATATCAGCTGTCTGTTATATGATATTGGGGGGAGAGAAGAAAATGGTTACTGCCATAGAGAGGAGAGCCTTCAACATTTACAATACCATGTGTGCCAGGAAAATAGTATAAAATCATAAATAAATTATTATTTTACACTACAAAAATACACAAAAAGTAGGCAGGAATTCATTATTCAGAGCGAGATGTTTACAACACGACGATCTTTTAAAGAATGAATAAGAAATAAAAAAGAAGACCCAGCAACAACAGTTTTTTCTTCTCTTGTATACAATATTTATTTTTCTCTGCGTGTTTACAAAACCTATCTATTGAGTAATCCTAGTCCAGGTCCTAAAAAGGGGTACCCTATGTCTTGCTCCTACCTCTCCCCCTGCTCTTTTTTTCGCTGACAAACAAATCAACTCTAGTTATAGTATGTATAAATCTATAAAATATTCAAACGTCGATGGTTTTCATAATGCTTTTATTATATGCTGTCCAATTAAAATTTCACCCATTATTACATTACTATACCCTGGGAGATGATCCCTTTGTCTCATTTTGACTAACATCCAAAAACTGTTGATAATTCCTGTTGTAGGGCCCTGAAACGTGCAAAAAGTTTAGTAACTAATGTGACATATAAAGGACTAAAAAAAATTAAATACTAAGTAATCAACGAACCGAGTTATTTTTTTAAACTTCGGATTGAAAGTACACAGTCCGACCTGATATCCACACAGATCTCGTGGGAGAAAAATCCACACACATGTCACAACTAACATCCCGTAATCAAACCCTTACTCGCAATTACAACATTTAATTGACAAAGCTCCGGTTGTAAATTAAATAAGACAAATATGTCCACGCGGATGTACTATTTATAACTGAAGATTTGAGTTATATAGTTACACATTGATCATTCAAGTAACTAGGTAAGATGCGAGCAAGAGGAGGGAAACCCCATTCATTTCTAAATTAAATTAAATGTCACCAACGACTACCTATGTACATTAGGGTAACGACTTTTTTTAGAATGTCTTATCCCTGAATTATATTAGAACTAAATTTACACAAAATTTAAATAAAATTTGAATTTAAAGTGATTGAAGCAAAAAATTATCACACATAACATGGTTTTAAAATTATATTTTTCGTTTATTTAAATAGTACAATGGAC
>NW_027293369.1:0-818 GCF_016086655.4 Lepeophtheirus salmonis | reverse complement strand
TATATATAAGGGTGATAATTTTGGTAAGAATAGAAAAGCGTGCGAGGAGAAAAGAAGAATTACTTATGGCATCATTGATTAAATAATATACATCTTCTTCTATCAATCATGAACGTTATCATTCCCGCCTTTATTATTCAATATTAATATAATATGAGATGGTGATAGTCGATAGAGAACTGAATAAAATCCCCAAAATGACGTCGCCTTCTGTCTGGATTTATGAAAATGGAGGCCCAGGAATTTGGAAAATACTTACCGGATGAGAAACAGATGGTTTGTCGGATTTGTCGATATAAATGTGCCTTTAGTCCCCTGTCTAGAATTACACGCCACTCATTATCCTCATCTCATAACAAGAGTATGGATATTCATCTATAAAATCAATTTGACGATGAATACATCAAGTCAGACTTTAACTTTGATCTCACAACGATGCTTATTGCATGTAATATAACCTTATCCATTGCTAATCATCTACGTTCAAAAAATTTATGGAGAAATACAAGGGTAAACATATCCCTTCCCGAGGAACCATCATTAAATTAATGGAGGATGTTGGTACTGATGTCATATATAGAAATACATATAAAAATGTTTTGAGTCATCCACACCAAATGATGATCAAGTTATCAGTAAAAAGTATTTACGAATATCGAAATGGAACTCTGAATTTTGTACTATCTCACAGTAAGTATTCAAACAACGAGGGTAGTTACATTGGGTGTTGCATTATAATTAGCAATTGTGTATATCCATCATGATAATAGTATGTTGTTATATAAGCATACCTAAATAACGAGAGGGGAAAATCTTTT
>NW_027293368.1:0-551 GCF_016086655.4 Lepeophtheirus salmonis | reverse complement strand
CAACTGATTCTTAATACATATTTAAATCACTTATAGGCATTGTTCTCGGCCTGTAGGTTGTCAAATCAGTGAGCAAGAGGAGTCATAATGTTGACATACTCCAACCATATGGTCTCTTCATACTCTGTAATGAGCGTTAGGCAGAGGGGCTGCTGGTTAATTCGATTAAGTTTTAACAAATTATGAGGTCCCTTATGCAGGTCACCAGACACTTGTAGGACTTGTAGCTGGAGTCACTAGTCCCTTATTTAAGGCAGTCATTATGTCTGCTGTTGTAACTGTTTTCATGTTCTGTATGTTCCAAATCCTGTGAGCCTGTCTGAATAGCAGGCAGCATGTCCTTGACAAATAATTTGTAGTATAACACCTGGATATCCTCTGATTGAAGGACTTCTTAAAAGCTTACTCAATATTCCCTCCTGTCAAAATACCAGACGTGTTTACAACTTGAAAGTGACTTTCAACTCTAGAAAAATACGGATGCATCCTCTGATAGTGCAATAGTAGATTATCATTGATATTGACCTGCACCAAATAATCGTTTTTGCACA
>NW_027293367.1:0-505 GCF_016086655.4 Lepeophtheirus salmonis | reverse complement strand
TTTATTTAAAATTTATCCCAATTTTAATTTTTCAATGCCAAACTACTTCAAAACAGGCCAGTCTGGTAACCTTGTTAGAGTTTCTGAAAATAAAAGATGACCTGATATATTTTTTTCTATGCAAAATACATTGGAGTGACCAATTCGTACGCGGCATTTTTGTGAATAACTATAGATTTTGGAATCATTTTTTATATAAAATGCAGTTTCTACGAATTTTAAAAATATAGCTACAATATTGCTAAGATATACTACTTGAAGTGAAGGGCATGCAATCATGTCTAACTTTTTCAAGCAGGTTGAATTTTAACATAGTTCCAATTCATCGTGAACACCCTGTACCATACGTGTGCATGTAAACAGCGTCTTCCGTAATGAACCTTCCTTTCCTTGAAATGATTTTATTCCTAAACATTTAATTTTTTGTAAGAACTATAAATTTTGGAACTATTTTTTATATAAAATGCAGTTTCTACGGATTTTAAAAATATAGCGACAATATTGC
>NW_027293366.1:0-4930 GCF_016086655.4 Lepeophtheirus salmonis | reverse complement strand
CAATAAAAATCCGAAGAGGAATTTTTCAAGACCCAAATACAATATTAAACCTCTGAAAAACTGTCAAAAAGTTATTAATATGTATGATATTTGTTTAAATTTTTATATGAACATACTATATACTAATTCAGTTAATTTGATCGTGCGGTATTAAACCTTTCAATGGAATTTTGATATCAATAATATAATCAATTTCAGTTGGTAAGGCATGTTCTTATCTAGTTAATATCCTTCCTCTTTTCGCTATTCTTACAACGTGAAGACTTATACACTCTTCTTTAAATATAATTTTCACGTCATGACGTCTCAGTATCTTTTATTATCAATGTTACCAAAAACCCGATTTTTATCAGGTTGAATTAACCCTAAAACCACGCCTCCTAAGGACTTTGTCACTTTTATTAATTAATATAGATTACTAGGTATGCATCTCTGAAATGAGACTTTCGGTTATTGGTCCCTAGGCGTCGCATGTTAGACATTATAAACCCGTCCAAAAATCTAAATACTTATTTCTACATGTGTCAACAATATTTAATTCATTGTTTGTATAGTTCCATTCAACAAAACACTTTTTCGCTCGTAAAAATGTCTAATTTTGTGTCTACAATTAACAATGTGCGGATATCATTGATTTTATGTTACCCATTGAAGAAAAACGCTTCTCAAGCCCATCAAATGCTTGTGGAAGCTTACGGGGGATATGCTCTAAGCAGAGCATAGTGCTTCAGGTGGTTTGAAAAATTCCAAAGTGGTGATTTTGACGTGAGAAATGAAGAGCACAGCCGGCCATCGAAAAAGTTTGGAGACCCCGAATTGCAAGCATTGCTCGATGAATATGATAGCCAAACGTAAGAACAGCTCGCTACCAACAAAAATTGGACGATTTGAACTATGCTATACGCCAAAAACGGCCAAAATTAAAGCCAGGCAACACAATGCAATTTTCTTTGATGACAACGCACCACCACATCGCTCTATAGCCACCCGCCAGCTTGTTGAATCGTAAAAATGGAAACCTATTGCTCATGCAGTGGCGTACTCACTTGACTTGACACCTTCCGATTATCACTTGCTAGCGTCGATGGGCCACTCACTCAATGATTTACACTTTGATTCTCACGTTGATGCCAAAAAAAACGGATCGATGGCTGGTTGGCAGCTAAAGACGAACAATTTTTCTGGAATGGCATCCATAAATTGCCTGAAAAATGGGGAAAATGTGTGTCTAGCGAAGGTGCATACTTTGAAAATTAAATGTATGACCATTTTTTCACAATAGACGTTCAAATTTTTTTTAAAGTATCATTTAATAGGCGCATACCTGGTATAGTACTCATATCAACAGATCGTTTATCATACAGTCGCAATATTGAGAAAAAACATCCCAGCTTGCTTTTATGTTATCACCAAACATATATGAAAAGGAAGACGCTCAACGAGTCAAGAAACATTCTGTAGAATAAAGTAGGAAGAGAGAAAGGAAAAGAAAAAAAGGCCCATGCCTTCCTTTTCCTTACAAAATGAAATACTTTGTTTTATTCATATATCAAGGATTTGAGCTTGATAGGACTTATTATCATCTCTACATATTCCAAATATGATGATAATTAAAAAAATGCACGGTGATCTTACTTTTCCGATGGTCTGAAATTTTTTTCCTCCGAACATTTTTTAACCAACAGTAATATATTTTTTAACAGAGAACCAAAATTGACACTCCTTCACTCGTAAGAAATACATATCCTGAAGCACAAGAACCAGGAACTCCCTTCTTGGTTTAGTGATTACGTCTCTGAAACGATTTTAATTCTTGGCTCCTTCTCCATCGAAGGGATATAATAAGCACCAATAAGAAATAGAAACTATTACGTGGCTTCTTTTTCATTTTTACAGAAATAATATAATAAAGAATAATGATAACAGCTTCATACTTTAAAAAAAAGGAAGACTGTTTAGATAAGCAACTTCAACAAAACGAGCACCCCTAAAAGTGCTTATAATTTACAACTCTTATCATTATAGTTATATGAAATATGACACATAAAATAAAATTTGAGAATTAAGAGCAGCTTAGCTGTCATGACATTTTCTTCGACGTTTTAACAAGTAGCTACGGGAGGAAGGAAATAACCCATTATAGAGCAAAGACATTTAGGCTGGAATAACTCTGAAATCGATCCTAATTTCTACTCCGAGTCCTAAAATACTTAGCCTTACAACCAGTGATGAAAATCCAGTGTAGAATGGGAATGTTAAAAAGAAAGGAAACCGAAAATCAACATGGTAACCCTGACAATTTGAAGTATTTTTTGGAGGAAAGATAAAATAAGTATAGCAATTAGAAAAAGAAACACAGTTTATGAGTGTTCTCCTTCTTCTTTTTTGTTCATTATTTAATAAGTGATGGTGTGTTAATATCTCCCTCTAAAAGAAGAATTATCGCCTCTCTTTGGTGTAAATTGATTTAAAAATGAATAATCAAATAAATATATAAGAATTTAGATATAATTATAATATTTTCGTTGCACTTCCCTTATTTTAAATGTAGAAGGTTCTCCTCTTTATAACAGATATTTATTTTCTCCCTTCAAAATAATAAAACAGGCAGCTGATATTAACGAGGGTATTAATTCGGGTGTACCAAATGTCTTGATCCTGCCTTCTCCTCGTGCTCTTACGAAAAACCCATCTGTAATCATGAATTAATCTATGACTAACTACGTAACATCAATAAGCTCAACCTTAAATTTAATTCACTAAGATAATTCAAGGGATAATATATGGCGTTAAAAATAAAATGTTGCCTATTCCACCAAGCCTGGAAGAGTATGTACTCCACTCAATGGAGATCCTAGAAGCCATCACTGCCAAGTCGAAGATTACAGGAAAATGATGAACCGTGTATAAAGCTTACCGACGGACCTGGGAATCCTCTATACCAGAGCAAGGAATACTAAAACTACTGGAAAGGAAACAAAAATATCACGCTCACACAAGAAGGCTGACTCTTTCTTATCCTGTACCTACAAAAAGGAGAAATGACTAGTATGATTTATGAACATTGATAAATTTATCCGATTAGTAACAATTTATCACAATCTTAAATCGATCAATTTCTTTACTTATCCTAAATTATATTTATCCTTTAACATAATAATGCCATTTTATAGACAGACAAATTCTTGTAGAATGTACAGAATAGTATTGGGGAGCATTGCTTACATTCGAGTGATTTTCCTTTATCTCAGGATTGATATAGAGATTCAGTAATAAAATAAGTCACTTTAAAATGCAGACTGCATAGTCTTGAATTCGCTGTTGGTGTCCAGTAAATCGTATCGCTTGGGATGCCCTAAGCCATTTGGTTAGAATTTTGAAGTCCTTCATGGGGAATTTGTGAAAGCTCACATCCGGATCCTTAGTAACTCCGTCATAGCCCTGCTTGTATCTAGGAGCAGAACACTTGTACACCATTATTAATTAAGTAATAACAAACCAAATTAATTAACTTTGCTGAACCACGTTTTCCTTTATTATAATTCTATTCCCAAAGTCCAAAGTTTTTTGGATGGACAGCAAAAGAGGGAAAGAGGAATTCCATAATTTAATTATTTATCAATATGGGGATACAAATTTAATCAGCGTCTCGTACATATACCATGTGTCATATTTAAGTTTACATTTGCAGTTGTTTTTATTTTTAAATATTAGTTGTATCTTCAAAGTCGACTGAGTAACAGCTAAACAAATTTTCTCGATGTTAGATTTACAAGTATATAGAATTAAATTATTTTAATTTTCTATTTTATATGTTTACATTTTGATTGATTTGATTTGAACCTAAAAGAAAAGAAAAAAAGAAGATAATTCTTTGGAAGAAAAAATTATATACGGCACGAGGATAGTGAAGTCAACTGTCGTAAGGTATATGGGGATCTCATAAAAAAATGATATTTTGTATCCCAAATAAATTTGGTCATGTGGTCGTCATTTCGTCTAAAAAAATGAACGAATGAATAGATAAACAGAAAAATTATGAAGGTACCCAGGGGCGCCCACAGAATTTTATTTGGGGAGGGTTTTGAAATTTAAAAATCCATACCTATTCACAAAAAAATTAATTTATTAGAAAAAAATTTCAAAATCAGTACCTATTCACAAAAAAATTAATTTATTAGAAAAAATTTCAAAAATCCATTTTTCAAAATATTATTCAATGCCATGCCCGTGGCACGTTAAGATGGTTCCCTTAAAATTTGATACAGCGTGAATTGACTCTGGGAGCTGCATAGTAAGCGTTTGGGCCTCCCTATAGGTTGGAAAAGTCTTCTCCTAGGGTATGGGGAAGAAAATATGTTAAAGATCTTTTCTTTTTGAATATCAAAGAAGAATGGTGGAACTTCTGAGGTAACAAGGTCTCTGAACTTTTCAATTCTTCATTGTAAATCCCTGATCGCCAGCCAACTAACTAACTATCAGCCTATTCGAGAGGATGAGTTGAGAAGTATCAACTTTTCAACTTCAGCCGCATTGTCTCTCTCAAAATGAAAATTCCAAAATCAGGGTGTGAGTCATGGAATTTTGCAGGAGAAGAAATCCTGTACCTTTCATCAACATTTTCTTTTTTTTCATTTACAGATTGATTTTTAGAATATTAGTTGAAATTCTACTCCGGAGCATTAAGTATAAACTATTATCTATATTTATGTAATTTTTACGCAATTGCTACGGTTTATTTATGTATGTATATTCTATATAATATATCAACCAAATAAAGAATGTTGAAGAAAAAAATTCATATATTTTCCTAGAAAATTAAAAAATTTCAAAATTTTTGTTTTTTTTAATTTTAAAAATTTAAATGTTTCGGAAAAAAATTGAAAAATAATCTTTTTCTGAAAAAATTTTTAAAAACTAAGTGTCAAAA
>NW_027293365.1:0-1062 GCF_016086655.4 Lepeophtheirus salmonis | reverse complement strand
GCAGTTTTGCCAATTGGGATCCATTGCAAAACTATTCAGAAAGTAAATAATAATAAAAGAAATTGGTTGACACAGTGGGTTGCCAAAACTTGCCGTAGCATTTAATTATGAATTCATCCCCATTATTTTTAATTCAAGCTTTCATTGTACAAGCAAACGACAGCTGCAACAAAAATAAACAAGCTCTGTTTTTATACCATGTCTCTAAGTATTAAAATGTCAAAACAACAAAAAAGACAACGCTTTCTACAATCGGCCGGTGTTTGTGCTGAAAAGAATACAGGGACTGTTGGCGTCTCCATCAAGACTGGCAACATTCGGCCTCCCTCTATTTGATCTCAATACCATGGACTTTGCCGTTTTGGTTTCTTGGAAAGAATGTCTGCCCCCCTTTCATCCAAATTTGAATTTGCTCCATCCCGATAGCGTAGAACGCCTTGGACCCGGTTTTCATTGTTAATATCTCCCAATCTGTTCACTGGCGTATGAAGTTTTTTTATATTTTGATAATTTATTTATTTATTTTATTTTATTTATTTTTATATTTCCTATTACAAATTACTTTAGAGTATTTAAACCTATTACAAATTGGTTGATAATAGTATTTAAACCTATTACAATTTGGTTGATAATAGTATTTAAACCTATTACAAATTGGTTGATAATAGTATTTAAACCTATTAAAAACCAACTTGTAATAAGTTTAAATACTATACAAACCTATTACAAATTGGTTTATAATTCTACATTTATATTTATAAAATAACGTTTTTGTAATTTAGCTATAACAAATTCTGAGTCCCCACTCTTTAAATGGCAAAAGTCAAAAAGAACAACAAAATACAAGTTTCCTATTTAATTAAAGAATTACTTGACACGCACAGGGCCATAGAACCGTGTGTGTGTGTGGGGGGGGTATTTTTGTAGTGATTTTAAAAATAGCTTTACTTTCTTAAAAAACGAAGTCATTAAACTAAATATCCTCAACGTCTACGGCAGGGATGTCCAACCGGTGGTCTAATTTTTCGGTGCATCCCACTAACCATTCTCACTTCAAGTAGT
>NW_027293364.1:0-1176 GCF_016086655.4 Lepeophtheirus salmonis | reverse complement strand
ATTTGTAATAAAAATAGACGAAATTTGAGTTTTTTCGAGAAATATGGTCATTTTAAGCCATATTTGACTTGAATTTCATGAAAAAAAGCTTCAAATTGCGATATTTCTTTGCTCAAACGCCTTTTTTATAGGTCCTCAAAGTGCTATATTTGATGATTAAAAGATGAATTTGTAATAAAATAGACGAAATTTGAGTTTTTCGAGAAATATGGTCATTTTAAGCCATATTTGACTTGAATTTCATGAAAAAAGCTTCAAATTGCGATATTTCTTGCTCAAACGCCTTTATAGGTCCTCAAAGTGCTATATTTGATGATTAAAAGATGAATTTGTAATAAAATAGACGAAATTTGGAGTTTTTTCGAGAAATATGGTCATTTTAAGCCATATTTGACTTGAATTTCATGAAAAAAGCTTCAAATTGCGATATTTCTTTGCTCAAACGCCTTTATAGGTCCTCAAAGTGCTATATTTGATGATTAAAAGATGAATTTGTAATAAAATAGACGAAATTTGGAGTTTTTTCGAGAAATATGGTCATTTTAAGCCATATTTGACTTGAATTTCATGAAAAAGCTTCAAATTGCGATATTTCTTTGCTCAAACGCCTTTATAGGTCCTCAAAGTGCTATATTTGATGATTAAAAGATGAATTTGTAATAAAATAGACGAAATTTGAGTTTTTTCGAGAAATATGGTCATTTTAAGCCATATTTGACTTGAATTTCATGAAAAAAGCTTCAAATTGCGATATTTCTTTGCTCAAACGCCTTTATAGGTCCTCAAAGTGCTATATTTGATGATTAAAAGATGAATTTGTAATAAAATAGACGAAATTTGGAGTTTTTTCGAGAAATATGGTCATTTTAAGCCATATTTGACTTGAATTTCATGAAAAAAGCTTCAAATTGCGATATTTCTTTGCTCAAACGCCTTTATAGGTCCTCAAAGTGCTATATTTGATGATTAAAAGATGAATTTGTAATAAAATAGACGAAATTTGAGTTTTTCGAGAAATATGGTCATTTTAAGCCATATTTGACTTGAATTTCATGAAAAAAGCTTCAAATTGCGATATTTCTTTGCTCAAACGCCTTTATAGGTCCTCAAAGTGCTATATTTGATGATTAAAAGATGAATTTGTAATAAAATAGACGAAATTTGAGTTTTTTCGAG
>NW_027293363.1:0-1716 GCF_016086655.4 Lepeophtheirus salmonis | reverse complement strand
CATGAGAAATTCTCCAAAGACAGTTCCTTACAAATTCAATGTATCAGTTTCCTTCAGAGATTGATTCAGCAAAGTAATGAAATATACAGAAGTATGTAAAAAAGAAACATGACCTATTCAAAGACCAATAAATGTATTCTGTACTGAAAAAGAAGAACCCCTCGTTATTATTAAAGGTAGACTGACAGGATTTGTTCAAATATAATTCTTCTCAAAAGTTAAAAAAGAATCAAATTTTGAAACCAATACATAGTTGTTTTATTTTATCATTTTAAAGCCAGTCTTGACAGTTTATCTTTTAAGAGCCAGACCATTTATACATTGACCAACGAAATGTGGAAAAGCTGAAGATCAATCAAGAGAAATACTTTCAGTATAGAAGAACACGAGAAAGCTTGGAGCCATTAGTTGCAGTTGTATCTGATGGTTGCAATACATACGTTGGGACTTTGTCTGGAATCATTAGAAGATTGGAGCTCTCAATTGGAAGACCAGCACAATGGTTCATATGCCTTCTACATATATCCTTCACATAATTTTTTAAACACTTAGATGGACCACAGAAAAGACCAGGAACTTATGAGGGGACGAATAGGAAAGGCTATCTACAATTATGTTTCAAAAATGCCAATAGTTGAATACAATCATATTCAAGGAAAAGTCATTTTAATTTCTACGGATTTACTCACAAATTTAAGTTCAGATCAAGAACACTTTTATGAAATCGCTTTAGTTATTCAATGTGTAAAAATTTCATTCAATTCTTATTTACCATACATCATCAGGAAACTTACATGAAGCAAGGGCCTTACTTAATCCAACAGAATTATAAGGCCCATAATTGCAATATCGGCATTTTGAAGATATTAAAAAAGCTGAAAAGGAACCTTTATAAATTTAATAATTTTTGTTGTCATCCCATTCCGATGAAAGAGTTGTGAGACTGGTTTCTGAAGCTTCTACTAAAGTTCATGAATATAATCATTGGACATGGATATACTTTGTCGACTCTCGATCCAAGAAAGAACTTAGAAAATTTAAATGTTCATATATAACAAAGTATGTATATAGAATAGAAGGTATGTTCTTCAGAACTGTCCAGGCGTATCAAGGTGGTTCGCCGGCCGAATTTTACGACTTATGACATCATTTATAATGTAAATTACAATTGACCATTGAGAAAAGGGTAAAATAAATTATTTCTTTCCCAAAACTGTCTTCATTACGTATGCATAGATTGTTAAATTTTACTTCAATAGCATAATTGTTGCTCAATGTCTTTAAAGAATAAATCTCCTTATTAAAACATACCTTATAATATTTCAAATTATAATAATATTTAATGCCATATTTTTATATAATAAATTTTATACAGTAACTAAAGAAACCCTTTTACAGAAGGTTTAATATGATTTTTAATAAATAAATAAACATTGTGGAAAAACCATAAATGATTTGACAACTTTTTGAATTTTCTTGCGATTTCCGTATTTTTATAAAGTTAATTTGAACATGTTACTCCTAATTCATATAGATGTCCTTAATCCAGCATACTTTTTTATGACCAGAGGAGGAAAGTGGGGAGCTGGCGTTTGGAGTACAGATATCAAGGATTGAATAGCTTGAGGCTGGCCTGATATTTCAGGACAATGAAAATTCTCAAAGATCGTCTCAAACTTTCTTATTTGTTTTAAAAAAGACTCTGCTGACTTAGTT
>NW_027293362.1:0-5773 GCF_016086655.4 Lepeophtheirus salmonis | reverse complement strand
GCGTTTATATAGATAATTACTGAAATGATCTATGTCTATTATTTCATTATTGGAAATTAAATATTTTTAATCTTATGCCCTTCAGTTTAACCAATTAAAAATACTGCTCTATGTTCCTGACAAATAAGTTTTTTGCCTACACTCCACGTAAAAGTTGTCTTTTATTCTAAGACAAATACCATTTTTATACTTCTAGTGCCCTTTCAAATCTTGGATATTACTATAAATCTGTAAGTTTGATAATCTTCTTTCGAGATGGGATTTCAAAAGATTACGAGACACCTTTTTAATGGTTAATTTTTAATATATTTTCGAGAATTCAATTTTCCAAGAATTTGTGTTGGTAGTATTTAAAAGTCTAAAGAAAACAGTTGGAAGGGATCGACGACTACTTCTTGATACGTTATAATAGATCTACAACATTGATTCCTCCTTTGGTATAATTATTAAATTGTAATTTTTTCAGATAATTGTATTATACATATAAACTTCCTAACTAAAAAAAAATGAGTATGTTAAAATTGTACAAAGTCCTATGATATGAAGTTAACATGTATATTGCAATAAATTTATTTAAACATATTGGGTTCTTTCACCATTAGAAAAAGATTGTGTTCGTCATACATTCAATGCATATTGGTATATGTTTAGGAATCTATCGCTTCAATTTTAAGCAAAATAAAGATTTTGTCCTAACAATTAATTGACTATATTGTAAAATGGATAAAATCCCCAATCATAATAACATTTTCAGTGACGACGTTATGTTCTTATTCAATCCACTCTCTAATCAACATATATGACACAAATTGAAACAAAAGTTATCCTGTCGCAAACTTTTGCTCAGGGGATTTCCTCTTACTGGACATTTTTAATATTTGAACCGTCAACTGTATCAGTTTTCATAGTTGTAACAACTTGATATCTCCTCTGTCAAGGGTATACAATACAAATTTAAAGCATTAACAATATGGTGATAATACTCCAAAGCTTTATTTATTTTACAATTCATCAGAACAAATCTTAAATGAGGAAATTGGGACAAGCATATACAATGACATGAAAATATAAAAAGTTACTTGAAAATCAGGAAATAGAAAGAAATCAAAATATCGTTTCTATAAGTTGTAATAATAAAGCTTACTCATAAAATTGACATTGGAATAGATTTTTACAAATAAGAATGGATAAAGGATATATAAGCATCTATTAATATATGTAATGGAAGCCGTTTCTTGCCAGAATAATTAATTGATTCATTCGAATAATACCATTTACACATATTTCTATGATGTGATCTCCTTCAGCCTGTTTCACAGTCTATGGATCGACTCCTATTCCCTGCATACCTTCTCCTCATAATGAGACCTTCATAGCCTCCAATGTGCCAATTGAATATCTCGAAAAGTGGAGGTCCCTCTCACCTACTCCAATGGCAATAAGCTTTCCCAAAGTTATTTCTTACAAATGGCGTTTCAAAGTTCCGCTGTCGTTGTCTCCAATTTGGAGATAGAGAGAGAAGTATGACGCGTGGGCCATATCGTTCCTTGATAAATACAGAGTAATATAATTACTTACTAGTGAAACTTAAAACCATATATTATATTCAAAACCTGATTGAACATTCGTGTTCATAACAGACGGAGAGAAACATTATGATTAGTTGGAGAGTTATAATTGTAAGTCCTTGTTGACTCGGAGTAGATCAAGGATCGACATTGGAGTACATTTCTGCCATTGTCTTTATTTACTTCCTTCTACCTTCACATCCACGTTACAGCTGCTTGTAGCCAATGAAATGAAACGTCATGACAGCTAAGTTGCTCTTTCTCTCCAACACTCTAAAATTTCAAAACTTGAGTTTTCGTGTAATGGACTTACTCCGTTTATAAAAGCTATTGAGCACTTTTCTGGTAGAATCACTATAATAAAACGTGTTTTAAATTTATTAGATATTATCTTAAATGAAATGTTTTTGTCGCATAGACAGAGTGGAGAAGGACTCAGAGTATTGAAGATAAAGATCCTGAGTATCTAGGTGGATATAGGTATATCAAGTGATCGTGTGGGTAGGTTGGTGAAAAGAAGTAAGAAGATACTTCGTTATATTTACATGTTTTTTACAATTAATTATATTAAACCTTTTTTATTTAAATACCCCTTATTTTTAGTCATGTACATTCTGTAGTGATATTTACAGGTCTTAAACACCGTCGATACGTTCTTTATCATACCCTTTATTCTCCATTTTACATATTCTATATTATAGTCGTCTATTATCATTTCACACATACACCTACGTTCACCTTAATTTCCCGTCTACAATCATTCCTCTCCTTCTGTGACTCCTATTTACTCGTTTACCCCCTTGAGTTTCGGCGACGAGAATCGTATAACTCTTTAGTTATATTCAATCTTTAATTACATTCAGGTAGACACCACATATACTTCATAATGGGCTCTCCTCCTTACGTCCTCAGGTTGAATATTAACCTTAAAACTAAGTATTCATGTATTGGGTAAATACATATTATGAGTTTGAAATGGAGTAGGAATCGATGATAAAGCTGCTTGTAAATGAAAATATAAAAAAGAAGTTGAGGGAAGGGGGGAAGTTTGATGACGCGGCCAAAATCAATAGCAGAGGGCGCCTGGGAGTGAGGTGGATACAACCGTAAAAATGATATTTCTATGAAGTCTATTTCAAGCACAGAAGATAATTCATTTTATGTTTGTATTGATACATTCACCATGTGAATAAAGATTTAATTCAGGGGCGTCCGTAGGATTAAATATATATATTTATTTTTTGGAGGGGATTGGACCATGAATCCCTACACGCGGTACTCAGTGGGTGATGAAGCTAGTAAACGAAAATCATCTCTCCAGGCAATTGATGAGCCATTGGGATGACGTTATCCGAGCTAGATGAGACATGATTAGTACTTATTTTTAACTTTATTTTCTTTCGGGCAGTCTTAATAATTTCGGAATAACCTAATATACTAATTAAATCATTCTGCCCAATCTTTCTAAAAACAATATAACCCTCATTAATATACAAATAAAATGTTTGAATGAGTCACATGTGTGTTATTTACTCTACAAGGTGCAGAAGCAAATTTTTCCAGTCAGTAAACCACAAACTTTTGTGTTCAAAAACTCCAAATTTTATGAACTGATTTGAAAATATATATTTATAAAAATTGTCGGCAAATCACAGAGGCTGCATCTTATTCGATATGGTTTCTATTACAAGCAATGACAGTGCTCGAAGTTGGTACACACATTGACAATTTGGTCCTAATGGTTTGCCCAGGCCTTAAAGATATTCCATATTTGTGAGGTTGCATTTGTGATTCCCCAATGGGTACCCTACAACAGTGTAATCCAGGGGATGCAAGCTGTGGGATAAGTGGTGAGGCGTCATGTCCTTAGCCCAGAAATCAGCAGTTTTGGGCGCATAACTCAACTTTGAGCTCGACGTCTTCTTTGGCAGCGTTATTGGTATGATGGATATTGTGGGATGCTCTTTACATTGGCCAATGACGATGGCATCGGTGTCTTTATGATTATATCTGACTTGAGGCAAGTCGAATACAAGACTTCTTTATTACTTTTTGTATACAAAATGAAGACAGCAACCTGAATAGAAGAAGTTGTTATGTTTAGTTCGTCAATCCACGAGTATTTTATTCCTTAATGATCATTATATATAAATACAACGCAGGAGGAATTTGTAATATCTTTGTAATACAAAACGAAGACAACAACTCAATGGAAAAAGTTTTTTATGTTCTGTTCGTCAATCCATGAGCATTTTCCATATGAATAATACATCATGTCGAATGATTACTAATTGGAACAGAAGTAATTAGCACTTCTTATTGAATTGCTGTCGTGTTTGTTTATTAATTATTTATTTAAAGTACTAGAACGGTAAAAGATTCGAACTACAATCAACCATAAATTACTCTTTTGTATTTTATTATAATAATTACTTAATATAATCCATAAAAATATATACAGGGTTAGAAGCAAAACGTGGACTGTTAATGAATCATAATTATGTAATTAAAACAGGAAGGTTTGTGATTTTTCCTGCATATTCGAATCTCATGTACTTTCTGTATAAGTAAGCAAAAATAAACATTTTCAAATCTTTCATCATGGTGAGCTAGAGCAACTAGGCAGAAGATCTCAGACCTTCTGAATGTCAAAATTGAGTGGCAGAGATTAGGGACATTTGTAAAGTGCTCCAGGAGCATAATTTTCAAGGTGGGCCAAGACGAAAAAGGATGGAAAATACCTTTCAAGGAAAGAAGGGAGGGAGGACAATAAAAGGGATTTTGAGTATCTGGGGGACCTGAAGAAGAAGGTCAAGGAGGACCCACAAAATCCATGAATCGCCTCTCTAACGAGTTTGACGTGGAGGAGGAGAATATCAGGGAGGGCTGTCAAGGAGACTTTGGGGTGTCCTCTTACACAAGGACCCCAGGAGACTGTGGAGTGTCTGTCGACACTGTTGACAGCCACAAGGTACAGAGAAGCAAGAAAGTTCGTGCGCGTGCAAATGTATTCACAGTAAAAAATTCTCTCACGGGAAATCAGTCATTCAGTACATGTTTTGCTTCCGAACCTGTATTTCTGTAGAAAATAAAACACATAATGAACACATTAGCTGACATGGTGAAGACTCAAAACTTAAAATAATCTTCGAGGCCGTCTAGTCTCAGCTCTAAAAGTCTGAATTTTTACTTGGTACGATTCAAAAATAGCTGACAAAAAGCTACAATTTATGCTTGTTTTGTTTGTGCGATCAAAAATGTCCGAGCAACAAGCAAAACGCAGAGGTGGCGCGATCTCCTCATATGCAGGTCGATCACAAGAAGATCTTCATAGTGGACACTATTCTGAACAGGAGAGATGATCGTTCTTAGATTAATCAAGAGCACAAGTCAGGCACCTTCAGGACCAAACATCCAGCCCAATCATGGTCCTCTTATTCGTTTGCGTCCGACAGCAGCAAGGTACTTCCCTACTTCTAAAAGGCCAACGAGAAGAAGTAAACACGGATTTCTACTACAATGTCCTCAGGTACCATGTCTTGCCATGTTTGAAGAACACGTTCCCCAGGGACAACTATGTGTTTCGCAAAGACGGCGCACGAGACACACGTTCAAGGAGATGTAGCATTTCTGGAGGAGAACATGGGTGCCTTCTGTTTTTGTCATCACTCGACGTGAGCCCCCTGGACTTTGTTGTTTGGTGCATATTGGAGGGCAAGACTTCTCACCTGAATGGCGATTCCCTGAAGGCTGTGATTACAAAGGAGTGCTACAACTAGTCTCCATCAAGGCCAGTTGTACTTCAGTTCGTTCCCCATATTGAAGCCATCATTCAGAATGACCAACTTTTGCTTTCAAAGTTTGCCATAAAAATGGCATAATATAAAAATATGTAGAAGTGAAAACGGGTGTTAAAATTTTCTAATTTTTGAGTCCTCGCGTTGTATATGTCAGTATATGAACAATGTCTATTTTTTTCCAGCATAATTTTAATTTGACTTTTTAATTTTAATGTAATATTATATGAAGTAAATACATAAATTCAGATTTTCTTTATTTTTGAACACAAAATTGTTTTTATATTGATGTACTTCACATATTTCTAAAAACAACAACATACTATTACACATCCCATAAAACGATGTCAGGATGGAAGACATATCTTATATTATATTTTCTAAATTAGGTAATATCAAGCATTACCT
>NW_027293361.1:0-1978 GCF_016086655.4 Lepeophtheirus salmonis | reverse complement strand
TGATAGCAAACCCTTAATTCATGAGCCCTTTTTGACCTTATTCAAAACTGTAACTATTTAGTTCTTTTAAAAAAAAAGTTTCATTGAAGTTGAGACGGGAAAATTGCAGTTCTACTAAATACCTATTCAAGCAGATATACTTGTAAAAAGTAATAGAGGAAAGTAAGAATAGATATAAAATATAATCTTTTTTTTTTTAAATTGTCATAAATTTTATAATTTAGGAGATAATTCAAAGCTCGGGAACATGACCTAGTCATTTATCTAAGACAAATAATTCGATAGTATTTTTGATGTAGTGCATTAATTAATTGCCATTTATTGGTGTTTTTGAAACTAACAAAAAATAAGATACTTGATACACCGGTAGGAAACAAAGTAAAGGTTAGGATTAAACATGTTACAGCAGGAGAAAACATGTAAAAATGTGATTTGTTATATTCAAGCATTTATTTTACTTTTTATTACAGTTTGTTAGTATATAATAACATATTTAAGGTAGACAAAATAAGCTTGTTTTTTTAAAAATAGAGCATAGTTAATGAAAATTTTTTTTTTACTAATTATTGTGATTGATTATTAAAGTATAACATGAAATTACATAAAAAAACAAAAACATACTTAAAAACAATATTTATATATATATATATATATATGTTACCATTAGCTACCCCGGTAAATATGACCAGTTCTCCCCTAAGGAATTAAGTATTAAATAATAATGTATGTAAAGTATATAATCAAATGTTCAAATATCTACAGATTATATTCTAGATTAATAATATTAAACAGTAATCCCCTTCCTTTTCTTTATTTTCCTTTTCTTAACGTCTCGTACAAAACAAAATAAAAAATAAATTTCACCAATAATATAACATAAAAAAAACAGTAATAAATTTATAAAATGGATCCTGTACAGCCTACAGTTGGACATTTCGATAGGATCCTGGCAATTCCAAAAGCAAGACGGAGTCTATCTTCGGAAATATTTTTCGGCTGTGGCGTACAAGTCCAATATAAAATAACGACCGCATTTTCTCAGGATTTTAAAAGGAGCCAAGAAGTTTGGAAAAAAATACTCTCTGACTGGCTTATTTGTAAAAAAAAAAAAAAAAAAAAAGTAGCCAGCCTTACTCAGACGATTGTCGACCGTTTCTCTCTGTGTTACTTGTGGGGGAACGTGAGTAACCTTCTTTATCGTCACAACGACGCTCCCCACATCGGCATCTGCCTTAGGAATAGGAAATAAATCGAAGAAGCTTGAAGCCAAAGATCAAGAGCGACCAGTAAATAACTGGAAGGGATAATATTTAGATCTTTGATCCATAGGTCCTAAATTCCTTAGTCCCCACAAAACAACAGGCAGATCATTTATCTGATTTTCTTTCTCTTCTAGTATTCGTGCAACTAGCTATGCCTTTAGGGATCTGCATGTTTAATTGAGGACAATATGATGAGTTTGCCCTATTTGCGATTCCAAGTGACATGCAAACACACGTCCAAATAGCACTTGTGAATTGCGTCCCCCTCAAATATTCCACATCTTGCTATCCAACCATCCACAAAAGCTCCAGCCACATTGCTAGAGTTAATATCTGGAATTGGGATCCCCTCCGAGTACACCATATACTGATCCATTATAGTCAGGGCATAGCACTGTACTTTGATAAGTGTGAACAGGCCAATTATATCAATGTGGATGAAGACAAGTCTTGCTGATGGTAGAACAAAAGGGTAATTGATATTTGATGTTCTAAAAGGCTTGGTATGTTGACATGCGCTGTATTCTTCAGTAAAAGTTTTAATATCAGAACGTCAGACTTTAAGAAGAGTATAGGCCTAACGTAGGCCTATACTCTTCTTAAAGTCTCTCTGAATCTTGGGCAAATACCTTTGTTTGAATGAATAATTCGTCGGTAAAGTTCTGGAGAGGACACTACGGCACAAAATAAGTCTTTGTTGCCAAAGCCTGCAATTA
>NW_027293360.1:0-597 GCF_016086655.4 Lepeophtheirus salmonis | reverse complement strand
GCTCTAGTATAGAGGCTGGCATCTGGGGTGTAGAGAGTCCAAAAGTATCAAAAAAGAATTCAAAAGACTCATTGAAAAGAGTCTTGCAACGGAAAAGATAGGTTTCTTTACTGGTGTCGAATGTGGCCTCTCCACCCTCACAAGCCTATTTCTTCCCACTTTGGTGAATCAAGGACTATATTAAAAGAACTTACTATACACACTGAATATAAAAACACAATAATACATAACATCATCTCCCAATCAAGGAGACCGTCGAAGGTGAAGTTGAGTTACATGACAGCTCGTCTAACAATAACGTGGGGCTTTTTGTTAAAATACCCTTCATTTTCTTACTGCGTTTTCAGCTTGGCCATTAGATTGAGGGTGATAAGGCGAAGACAATGAATGAGTCACCACCCATTCAGACAATTTTGATCTGAATGCTGAGTTTGTAAATAGCGGACCGTTGTCTGAATGTATTTGCATAATTTAGCATAATCAATATGTGCTCTCTCCCACTCCGAGGCCAGGGAAACGGTGTAAACTCGGATGGAGGATTTGGCCTGAGTTCTTGGCTGTCTTGGTACAATCCTTACTATCATTTAAAATTGCGTG
>NW_027293359.1:0-7271 GCF_016086655.4 Lepeophtheirus salmonis | reverse complement strand
AAAAAAATCAATAAACATAAAAGTGGAGTTGTTTTTCTCATTTAATTTTTTTATTATTCCGTTATATGAAGAATAACATATAATTAATTAAAGAAATATATTATCTTTTCGTATTAAAATAAAAAATAATATGTTTTGCCAGATATGTGCAATAATCTTAAAACATATTTCACATATCAGGCTTGTAGAAAACTGAGACGTTAAACGCTAAAAAAGGTTTCAGGGGTCTATTCAATGTTACTTACAAAAAAATCAAAGCTTATTTATTTTTTGAAGGATTTTATTATTTTGAAAGTTTTTAGTATTCTACCTTAACCCGAACATATGGAGCTGACAAGTTCAATAATTCTGAATCATTTCGCCGTGAATGTAAGCAAATGAAACTAAAAATAATAGATTATTCTATCGTAGGACAGCAGTATAGTCCTGCTAGAACATATAGTTTCCCTCTAAGTAGTCGGACTCTGCCCAAAGAGCGGGCCCACCTCCTTGAGGGCGTCCTGGTACTCCTTGGCCCTGATTTTCAGGCATTTCCAGGAACAATACATCCTCTTCGTGCGATTACACACAATTCCAGCCTCATCTTGGAGGATGTGAACTTATTTTGTTGCCCGGCGAAACCTTATTGACCACGTAGACGAGGTAGTGGTCGTTAATGGAGGTTCTCGACTAGTCACGGTTAGTTTTTCTTGTCTTGTTGCTGTACTGGGCAAATCAAATCAACTCTGCTTTGCCTTTTGGCTTCCATCTCGATAATGATTTTAATCAGTTATTGCTCATTTGAACAATAATACTCACAGGATATTATGTTAAAAATCTTAGAACCTAGTTCTTAAATGAGGCCTCCCTAACACTATCAAAGTGGAAGTTGCAATTTGGTAACGTACAATGTATATGGTACTACCTTGTTATATGAACGGAACAGAAAAAATGGTGGAACGAAGAATAAAATTGAACGAAACGCTGAACAAAAGCCAAAATAGCGGAGCGCTTACAAGCCTGCATAGTGCATATATATTATTTGGCTTAAAAATATCGACTTTTTGATGAAAAATTTTAAAAATCGGACCCAAGTACTAATAGGACCGATCTTAAGACTGGACCGACCGAATAAATAAGAGCCGGGACAGCACTACTTTAATTTCCACAAATGAATTACAATTTTAATCATTTATTGATCTCCAAGTCCATATTTATTCATACTTGATTATATTAATTGCTTACAACTAAGTAAATTAACCTCTCCATATATATGTACCCTCATGTTACTAATATTAAAAAGTAAGAAAATTGTATATATATATATGTATATAGTATATACTTCATAAATTAAGTAAGTAAGTCAGTAAGAAGCGAAAAAACAATTATCTAATTGTTTTGTCATTTGTTAACTTTTATGTACACATTATATACAATACTATTGAAGGTTTACCCGACGTTGCTCGGATCCAGAAGGGAGCGGGAAATACTATTCACAATGGTTAATGCAATTTTCTTAATATTTAGATCCCTTCTCTGCAAACGAGGATTAGGGTATACTATAAAGTCCATCTTATATTTTTGTAAAAAAATTGTCAAAACTAAGTTTACAAAGACAATCGCAAAACAAGTAGTTAATAGCATTTATTGTCATTGTAAAGAGGAACACAAATCTAGCAATATATTTTTCCTACTCCCAAACCAAAAAAAAATATGAATAATAATGTCGTTCAAAAAATAACCTTCAACAATTGGCTCATTTTTCCGAATATTCCAAAACTTTTATGATAAAATTGAAAATTTTACTAAAAATTACGATTTTTATGTCAAAATACATCATTTTGTGCCATTTTTTCTTAAAAATTGAAAATAGACATTAGATGAAAAAGAGAAAAAATTTCAGAAAATGTCAGATATTTCAATTTATATCCAAACGAATCCCTAGATAAAGTTCTACAAACATTATTTTACCTACGAATCTAATATTCCATTGGAAATCCATAAACAAACTCTGTTATATAGCGATTTTCATTTCACTAACCTCTTATTTAATGATGGGGTGTGTCAACATAAAATAATTAGGAGAAAAAATCAAGAACATGATAAACTCTAATTTATTAACTTACTTCATTCATACATACACACACACACTTTTAATAATTCATAGAAACAGCGTGTATGAGTCAATTATAGGCTTTTTTTTCAAAGTTGTGTGTTAAGTTAGGATATCCAAGAACTTTAAATATATTTTAGTACCTTCATTTGATTTAAGGGACTTAATTTATTCCCAATATGGCCCCTTTTAAATAAAATAACACCATTTCTTATTAGTTTATTGTCATAATCAATTTTGGAAACTATAAGTTCAAATTGTAGCACTACCAAAGGATTAATAGGAATAATTTGTTAATGGAAATGAACAGAAAACAAACTTAATTTACAGACAATTTGAGCAAAACCATTGTGGCTTAATTTTGTGTTGACGTGCCGCAAATGTAAACGATGTTTGTCCTATTTAATCATACATATATTTATTATGAATGTACATAAAAGGGCATATAAGATTAATTTCCCCTTGATAAATGGCATTCGTAATATATTCTTAAGGCATATTTAAAAAAAATATACTACACTTTGAAAATATGATACAATTAAAGTCATGATTCCTTGCCAAAATACATATTTATTTTTCAGCCACATGTGAAAAAAATCAGTAACATAAAATTAAAGATTATAGCTTTTCTTTAAAAAATATTAATCCAACCAATCACACATTAACTTTGCTTACTCAAAGTAAGATATTATATTCATAATTTATGTTACAAGTAAATAATGTTATTATAATTCAAATACTTCATTATGCTTAGTATTAGTTAAAAAATGATACTTTAGACTTTTAGTGTATATTTATAACTTGATGTAGAGAAAATTTATGGAACTTAAAATTTACGTTCTATAAACATACGTATCTTCGTATTGTAGCGACCAACACACTTCACTCTGCTAATGTAAAATATTGTTTCCTAGATAGCTTATCGCTTGAGTAATTGTGAAATGAAATGCTTCACATCTTCTCTGAAACCTTTTTTAACGTGTCAATCTTTGATCTAGAGTTTATTTCTACATCTGACATCATTTGCAAATAAAAAATGAACATAAATCAAAACTATATAAATATATATATTTTTTAGGTTTAAAAAAAACAGAAATTTACAAGAAAAGTAAATTTGAAATTTAATACAAACTTTCAGATTTATAAATATATAGCACAATCTAATTCAAAAGAAATATATTGAATAACAACCTGGGTTTTTATCTGTTTTGTAACAAAACGAGCTCTTTTATACAAAAATCCCTGTATTTTATCATATATCTTATATTTTTACTTTTTTTCAATGATAACTTATATGATGGATTTAAATTTCAATCTATCAGGCTCTATGTAGTCATTAGAAATAATTATTACCTACTTTTGTTCCAATTTGTGTGTTATGTAAAATAAAGTTTAACATTTAGAGAGAAAAAAACAAAATAAAAAAAAATGTTTACTTTACCGAAAGGGATTCTTTTAAAATTGAAATCAAACCAATCAGGGAAATGAAGAAAATATTTATACTCTTATTAACAGTTTTTGGTTGTGAGAGATATTTTTTGGAGAAATATTGAAACTGAAATCAAAGATAGAAACAGATATGAATGATAAAATGTTACTTAATGTAAAGTAAATATTCAGAACATAGTTGTGTATTTATACAAAATAATACATATATAAACCACTCTTGTATCCTTTTTAGTCATATTAGATAAATATTTGTATAAGAATCCTTGTACTCTAACTAATTTTGTTTGTTCATTTTGTTCTTAAAACAGTTAAAGGCATTTGTGTAGGTATTTTTTTCTATAAGGAACCGCATGTAAAAAAATAAATAACATAAAATTAACTAATCATCTGACATCTGAAAACAACTCATATATATTTCCTATAATTTTCACATAGATATGATAACTCTCGCTTCCTAAAATATACACCAGATTTGCTTGACTTTCTAACTCTAAAAATAAAGAAGAATATATCTTTTGAATATCGTCAAATCTATGTACATGTGAACAACAGTCACATTAAATATAAGCAATGTTTGAGAAGAGTGAATTATTGTAAATATGTTTCAACATTAAATTTAAGACAAAAATATCAGAAATTAAATATAAATAAGTTTATCTGATTACTTACATCTAATCAATAAATTACTAATCAAATACATTTATTCGCATACTTTTATTAGTATTATGAGATAACCCACAATGATGTGGATGGTGTAATTTGGAGACTTCGATCATGGGAGAGTAAGGTAAGTACAAATAAGTGTTTTAACAGGTTGAAGACCTGGTTCTACTCTCTTTACCTACTTCAATAGCGCGTAGAAGCATCAACAGCAGTTACGAAAAAGAAACCAAAAATGTATTTGGTAACCCTAATAATATGTGGAATGGGGGGGGGTCATATATGGGGGTTATTCTATACTCTAAACACACACACACAAAAAAATTAGAGCTCAACGAAACTATCTAGTGGTTGGAGTTATAGGTTAAAAAGTGATTGGCATCTAAAAAAATTATAAGAAAACCAATATTTTCAAAATTTAATAAAATCAAAAAGTTATGAGCAAAAAGAAGTTAGTGGAAATTGCACTTTTGTTTCGTTTTTTTTTTTCAGGTGCAAAAAAAAATGGATTTCAAATGAAATATTGGATTTTTAGAAAAAATAAAGTTTGTAGAAATTTGTCAGGAAATTCGTTTGCGTATAAATTTGACATATAAAAATTAATGTTTCACTGAAATATCTGTGATTTTCTTAATCATTTTTTTCTCTTTTTTTTCAACTAACGTCAATGTTTAAGAAGAAACGCCACAAAAAACGATGCATTTTGGAGATAAAAATCTTAGTTTCAATTAGTAATTTCAATTTTTGGAATATTTTATCATATATTTTTGCAATATTTGCAAAAATGAACCCATTATCGAGGGTTATTATTTTTTTTTGCCTACATTATTTTCAATATTTATTTTTGCTTTTGCAAGTATTAAAAAATATCGGTAGGTTTGAGTTCTTCTTTACAATGCCAATGAATTATGTTAACTACTTTTTTTTTTTTTGCCAAATTAGTATAAACAAATTTGACAATTTTATCGCCGATTTTGATTTGGCAATATTTGTACAAAAATTAAAAATGGATTTCTCATGTAGACAATTTTTTTAATGTATATATAGGAATGTTAATTGAAGTTTATAAAAATTTCTTTTTAATTCATAGAAATATATATATTGTATTATGCAGGCGCCATATTATAATGCTCACCTGCACCAAAGGGTTCTAACCAATAAAAATATATCACAATGAATGTCAATCTGATTTCCCTCTCCCTCTTTGTTCCAAGCAACGCCGAGTAACCTTTGATGGTAAATCATAAAACTAAGTTTTATATCTCTTTAATAAAATTATGTTTCTATGGAATGAAGAGAAATAATTATACTCATTTACTAAAACTAAATTGGCGTCATTTACATAAAACATTAATAGAGAGGAGAAAAAAGTCGTCGATGCCACTCCAAAAGTGAGGATCTATCCAATACTATCTTACAGATTTGTTTTTGTCATAACAGTTGAAAACTGTAATGAAAATATATATAATGACAATAATTACAGACTTTTAGTCAATTATTTTTGATTCTGAGTAGCATACCTAATTAATATATTAATTTAAAAAATCAAAATTGCCTTCACATTCACTTTTTCCCATCTTTTTTTTTTTTTGCATTAAACCCCAAAAACTTCAAATTCAAACACAATAAATATAATGATCCTGATTGGCTAGAACAATGGGAACATTTGTAGCTAATACATGCATTAAAAAATGATAATATTATATATGTATATAAATATTTTTTTGTATGCATTCAATATAATTTTTAAAAAATTAATGTTTAAAAAATATACCATGTGTACATTGCACATACCTTTATAGTTGGTAACTTGTGTAAACCTGCAAATGCTTTATAGTAAGGTCCATTGCACAAATAAAGAAAGTCATTGTTATTGTAGAAAGATTAATTTATATTTATTATACGTTAATTATAATCCGTTTGATACTATTTAATTGCAAATATCATTCATTCGAAATACATATATTTACACACAAAAATAAATCGTGTAATTGATCAAACTAATCAATTCCACAACATATGTGTGGTGATAACATAAAAAATGCCGGGATAATTTTTCTCAATATTGCAAAGTATGATTAACTTATCCCTCGATATAAGTACTATAATTTATAAACAATTCTAAAAACTGATAAAGTCCTTAGGAGGCGCGGTTTTAGGTTAACTGAACCTGATAAAATATGTTATTTGGTTATACTGATGATAAAAGATACTTTGAGACGCCATGACATGAAGTTATTTTGAAGGAGGGAGTGTATAAATATTTACGTTACGAGGTAACGAAAAAAAAGAAAGGGATTAACCAGTTTACGAACTAGCCTCACCAACTGAAATAGATTAGTTTGATGATCTCAAAATTCAATTTAAAGTTCAAATACCGCAGAATCAAATTGAATGAAACTTCTTGATAATATGTTCATGTAAAAATTTAAACAAATATCACGGTTTTTGCTGATTGCACAGTTTTGAGACTCTTCAAATATTTTATCCAATACAAGGGTTTGTGTGACAAAAAATATTTCTTCTAGCTTAATAAAGGCAAATATATTACTTGGAGCTAATAAGATAAATAAAAATATTTCTCCTGGTCACAAAGCCGTTGAGTATGATTTATTAAATATTAAATCATTGATTGCTAAAAAATTAACTATTGACTTTCCATTACATTTGGAAGAATTAAGAGCTATAATGATAAGCAGAGCTGCGCGATATTCATCACTTTCTATCAAAATCCTTCTGACATCATCTTCGTTGTAGGCATGGGCTGGAAATATTATCAAATTTTCCATCGATGTCTTTGCAATATTTTAATGTCATCAAGTCAATGATAAGAGGATAGTTTTTAGCTGATGTTTAGACTTTTGATATTATATAAGGTTACTTCAGGACATTAGATATTAATACAACTAATGTTTCTCATTATATTGAAACGTAATTGTCCTGTTGTTTTTTTATCTGATCTAGTTTATATCTCTAAATGGATTTATTATTTACACACTGTTTGTATAGTAGAATATAAATAAATTATTTTTAAAAAAAAATAAAAAATCAATAATATTAATAACTTATT
>NW_027293358.1:0-481 GCF_016086655.4 Lepeophtheirus salmonis | reverse complement strand
ACAGATGAAAATAAAAGTTGGGGTATATATTTTATACAAATAGATGACTTAAAGGCAGGATTAGTCATTTAAAGTTCAACCCAGAGGTAAATAATATAAGTTATTTGAGCATATTGCTCCAAAATAAAGATTTTAATTCAACATATATTGAAAAATATACGAAAAAATCAAACATATTGTTAATATAAAATCAACGATTTACTATGTACTACTTGGAATCATTTCTATACAATCAATTCTCTTTTTTGGGGTAAATAACATCAAAATTGGGACTCACAAACAAATAGAATTATAGTTTGTGAATGTTCCAATAGGGTTATAAACGAATCAAGAGCTGAATGTGATGATACTATGTGCAGGTCTATTCTAAGTTTAATTTTGGGACAACAGAACTCGAAAAACATCCTCATCATTAAGCCTCAATCTCTAATTATTTTGGATATAAGTCTTCTCATATGAATAAATTGAGCCAAATGGTAAA
>NW_027293357.1:0-1099 GCF_016086655.4 Lepeophtheirus salmonis | reverse complement strand
AACCTGTCAGTGTGCTTCCTATAATTGTCCACTTGGAAAAACCACTCGTGATTGCCCATAACAGGTATTTTGCACCATGAAAGTAGACACCACCTTGAAGAGAAAGCGTGAATTCACCTGGATTCTAAGTGGAACATAATACTGGTATTTCAGTCTCTTTTTATCAAGGCCAGTGATGACCAGGCGCTTCTTTCCCCTTGAACTGAATGTCACCAGATTTTGGGAATAATATATTTTTTCTCTGGGCCTCGTAGATGCATTTATCTTTGTGTAAGATATCTCCTCGTATAATAATTTAAAATAATTTTTTTGTCAACACAAAAATATTGTGCATCTTGTTTTTTATAATCTGAGGACTCTAAATTGTGCTCTATGATTTACAGTTCCTCTGTTTTATCAAATATAACATATCCAAATTGAGGACTTGTTAAACTGAAAGCTGTTGAACAGAAATAATGTTATCCATATTAATACAGCAAAGTGTGTCTCTATGTTTTAAAACGAAGCCTTTTTTGAGAGACCATTTAATCATTTAACAATGGGTGTCTATTGATGTAAGAATGTAACTGGTGTATCAAAAAGAGTGGCATCCTCAAGTAAAGGTGACTTACTTCAAAATGGCATTTTAAATGGTAGAGGTTTCGTTTATGGGTTCAAAATTGCGACTTTTTTCATATATTAAACAATATTTTATATATTTCTTTTCGAGTTTGCATGTCACACTCTATCTTTTCAAGTTCTAGAGAAACTAATACATTCCAGGACAAAAAGATTATGATTTTGTGACGCCCAAGTTAAGTTTCTCAGTGACCAAATAAAACCAAACATTGGTTATTTTATAAGCCAATTTTTAAATCTAACAACGTGTAATGGGATGATTAATTGGGCTCATCCTTCTTTCTATATTTGGCATGCCTGTCCACACAATGAGACTTTCCATCTTACTTTTGTGGGGTAGCCTTACAAGATTAGATATGATCTCCTCCGGCATCATCCTTCAGTCAATGGATGGATTCCGAGAAAACTCACCCCCCTTCTGCATAATCAAAAATCGAATTTCAGAACTAATTGCACGGAATAAGACCTTCTTGCCTATGGT
>NW_027293356.1:0-2024 GCF_016086655.4 Lepeophtheirus salmonis | reverse complement strand
GCTTATCTGTCTCGGTTCTTGTGCTTAATTTCGTTTGTTGTATTTGTTGGTAAAACCCTTTTAATATTCCATCAACATAATTTTAAGTAAATAAAACACGTAATTCCATTTACTTATGACGCAACCTTTCTTCAAAAAATTTACTAAAAACAGACCCAAAATCATCAGGTTGTTAGCCAAATAAGTCCAAGACCCCCTCCCCTTATGGTCCCACTTTGGAAACTATTGTCATAGCCAACCTTAGTCTTGGGGGGCACTATTGGATCTTTTTAGGTTGAGGGACTATGATGTCACTCTTACATCATTTTTATTCACTCTAGATCCTTTAGAAAACCCCTGGCTATTGAAGTGTTTAGTTATAAATAAGAAAAAGAAGCGTTATAATACCTGAAAGATAATTAATAAAAGGAAAATATGACTTAATATTTTAAGTTTGGAGAGAAATATATAAAAAGAAGCTATGTTGACTATAGTTATATTTCATGAAATATTGTTATGAAATAGGCATTATTTTGTAAAAATATAATAAATATACAATTTAAACGTCAGTTGGACAAAAGAATATTTGAAAAGTACAGTTGTATGAATTCACATTCAAGAACCTATCTATCATACTTGTAAAAGTAGTCGTTCTTAGCCAATGTATTACTCATAACTTTACATATTGTAATTTCTAAACCTCCACAACTATCTCTGTCAAAATGAAGAAGTTCTATGTTCTAAAGATTATATTGATTGAGGAGAGAAGATTATATCTTAGAAGTATTTGGTGTTACAAAATCTTAATGGCATTTTCACTCCTACAAACATTATACATTTAATCTATTTATTTATAGGAATTGCTGAGGTTCGAAGGTTATAATATGCATACTTTGTAGATATTAAATTCACTCATGAGTAATGCAGCTCACCTAAATTTATCGATATTTAACTTATAAAGTGTCTATTAATATATTCCATTTAATAAATTGTTCCGGGTATTTTTGACGCATGGCATATTCACCACCTTTTTCTGCTTTTTGTATCATATGCTCAAACATTGATATTGTAACTCGTTCAGATAATATATTAACTAGGAGAAGAAAAGAAATAAGGAAAATAGTTATTAAATAATTAATGAAAAAGGAATAGGTTTATACAGGGTTGTTCAAGTAAATCAAGACTACCTGAAAAAATATCCTGATCAATTAGGAAAGCAAGCACAGGTTTGTAATTTTATTTACAAGTTCTAATAATACAAAAAAAAAATATAGATATTGAATAGATTTGCCATTCCGCCAATAATTAGAACAATGGAAGACCTAAAGTATTCACAGGCCTTCACCACGTCCTCGGGGTAGACCTTATTCCATTATTTAATCATAGAGACCTTCAAAGAGTCGATGCTATTGTATGAATTGGCAGATACGTTCTTCTCTTATTCCCCTACAAGAAGTTACCATGGGGATATTATAAATAAGTACTGTCAGGGTTGTCTGCAGGGAGTGGGCTAGATGGCCAAAAAAAATGAATAATCACATAAATCAATATTTTAGTACCAATATATTATAAATATCAAGTCAAAATCGAGTCATCAGAGGCATTTTCTTTGTTGCTTTTGTTAATATTTATTATGTTCAACATCACGTGGAATTTAACAGCATTGGCAATATTTAACAATTGGCAAATATATACCTATCATTTTTTTATTATTATTCAGTACTTTATCTGAGATTATCATAGTTTTTTCCCAATAAATACCTCCATGTTCTTCTTAAGTGAAGTGTATTTAAATGCATTTACATTTTTCTAGAATGTGGCCAATTGTTTTGTTCTTTATTATCTCTCCCCATTCAAAACACTTTAATTTGCCTTGATCTATTTCGTTAAGGGTCATTAAGGGATTAGTTATTGTTTACTTAGAAGCAGATTTTTCATTAGCCTCTGTAGTTGGAAACATTGAAAAAGAATGAACTACAGTATAACAGACATTGTTGGGGAATTAGTAAGATAAGAATATAGACAAAGGCAAGCTCCAGATTATA
>NW_027293355.1:0-1898 GCF_016086655.4 Lepeophtheirus salmonis | reverse complement strand
CGTAACTTTGTATTTGTCGAATATTTGGCAAAAAAATCCTCAACACCCGTTGTGGGATATTCTGATAGGCTTCAAGTTATCTCCAACACTCGACGGAGTGAAGCTCGGTGACTTTCGAAAATTCTTAGTGACTTCGCATAGAATATCGCCTCCAAAGTATTGACATTGCGATTGAGAAATTTCTGATTTTACAATCATTTTCAATTTTTTATTCCATCAAATTGATAATTTAGAGTTTCACCTGCTCAACGAAGCGATCTTCAGCTCTACCCACGATCGCAAACTGGCGAGATAATCCTCATCGGAAGGTTTAAGATCATACGCGGTCAAAAAATAACGAAGGGCGGGATAGAGATACCCGTTCCGCATACAGCTTCGGCCCCTGCTGTGTACGTCCACTGCCAGTTGCTTGCGCCCCCAATTTCCATCTCTGCCCTCACGGTGCTCATGGTCAGCGAACATCCCGACAGAATTGATGTCCCAGTCCATCACGTTTGCCAGAACTAGTTCGGGACGAAATGCTAACCGCCAAAAATCTAGCACATCATCAAAGCCAAGGTCGGCAACGGTTTCCAAAAATGGCCGCAACATTTCAATGTGTTCTTCGTACGCCGTTCTGGTTTCCTTCGAAATATACGGAAACAAGCTTTTTGCAGATTTTTCGCCGACGAAAGCTAACAGATCATCAGTCTGCGTTGCTGCCAATTCGTAGAAAAATCGGTACGCAACCAAAGCGTCTCGGTGGTTGCCGGATTGAGCAAGAGCCCTCGCAAAGTTTCCTATGTTACTGACATCCCTGCCATTGTACTCGATGATACCCGCGAACATGCTGATGGCGTTGACAAAATCAAAAATCGAGCAAAGTCTCTTTTGCCCATACGATTTCTTCGATCGGAATTTCGCTTTGTTCAAAATTCTTGACTTGATCAAAACCAGTGTTTGCTACCGAAAAAGGGCGTTCAAGGGCTTTTCGCTCGACGAAGAGAGATCTGCCCTGTAGATCTAAGGATAGCTGCCGCGCCAAATTCGAGAAAAACGCCTTGTTCCATTGGACATCGATTCTCCCAAGCAGCCGCTTTCTTAGGCATACTCTGATATACGATTGCTTTTGACAGCTTGTGTAAAAACGCGCAAACTCGTCTATTGAGCCGTCCAATGGCACCGGCACGGCCAACACGCTTTCGAAATCGGATTCTTCCCTTAGGCTACTGTCCGAAAAAAAAAAAAAAAAAAAAAGGAACGATAGGGAAATATCCGCATAACTCACGATCCATGTGCGCCGTTGCACGAGCTTCGGCAAACTCTTGTCTTGCCCCCGTCTCCGGCTAAAAAATTCTGTGTAATGACAGGCACGAAAATCAAACCATTTGACATTGCCTGCTTATAAACAACAAACCAGAAAGGATTTGCCGTGTCCGAGCCCAGCTCATATAGGAAAACCGTCAACCCCAGTGCTTCACAGGCCTTTTTTGAGGCTCTGGGTCAGTTCATGTCCAGCACCGAATACGATATGACCAAATCGAACTTTCGAACCAAAGCGTCCTCATCTCGGCAAATCCTCCATAGTAGTACGACACTGCCGAGCCATCTGGGATCAAATAGAGCCCATTGGCCAGAGTTCCCTCGACAAGAAAAATCTTCAGTTTGGAGCCGAAGTGTAAGATTACGTCTACGAACGCAGCTTCTTGAGACGTTCTAAATATATAATCGAGGCAGCGCTTGTCCCGTAGCGGATAAACCTGCCCAGCTTCATGACCAGCAGCGACCGTTGAACGTGCCGACTGCGTGCTACTTTTTGAAAAACGTCTTCTCGTATCAATTAATTTGCCCTCAAATCGCTCACCACCCCCTGTGCCAGCGTTGTCACAGAAAAATTTTCCAACCAAGAGTATTCATGT
>NW_027293354.1:0-1531 GCF_016086655.4 Lepeophtheirus salmonis | reverse complement strand
AAAATATGGTCATTTTAAGCCATATTTGACTTGAATTTCATGAAAAAAGCTTCAAATTGCAATATTTCTTTGCTCAAACGCCTTTATAGGTCCTCAAAGTGCTATATTTGATGATTAAAAGATGAATTTCTAGTAAAATTCCGTAAATTGGGAGTTTTTTCGAAAAATATGGTCATTTTAAGCCATATTTGACTTGAATTTCATGAAAAAAGCTTCAAATTGCAATATTTCTTTGCTCAAACGCCTTTATAGGTCCTCAAAGTGCTATATTTGATGATTAAAAGATGAATTTCTAGTAAAATTCCGTAAATTGGGAGTTTTTTTCGAAAAATATGGTCATTTTAAGCCATATTTGACTTGAATTTCATGAAAAAAGCTTCAAATTGCAATATTTCTTTGCTCAAACGCCTTTATAGGTCCTCAAAGTGCTATATTTGATGATTAAAAGATGAATTTCTAGTAAAATTCCGTAAATTGGGAGTTTTTTCGAAAAATATGGTCATTTTAAGCCATATTTGACTTGAATTTCATGAAAAAAGCTTCAAATTGCAATATTTCTTTGCTCAAACGCCTTTATAGGTCCTCAAAGTGCTATATTTGATGATTAAAAGATGAATTTCTAGTAAAATTCCGTAAATTGGGAGTTTTTTCGAAAAATATGGTCATTTTAAGCCATATTTGACTTGAATTTCATGAAAAAAGCTTCAAATTGCAATATTTCTTTGCTCAAACGCCTTTATAGGTCCTCAAAGTGCTATATTTGATGATTAAAAGATGAATTTCTAGTAAAATTCCGTAAATTGGGAGTTTTTTCGAAAAATATGGTCATTTTAAGCCATATTTGACTTGAATTTCATGAAAAAAGCTTCAAATTGCAATATTTCTTTGCTCAAACGCCTTTATAGGTCCTCAAAGTGCTATATTTGATGATTAAAAGATGAATTTCTAGTAAAATTCCGTAAATTGGGAGTTTTTTCGAAAAATATGGTCATTTTAAGCCATATTTGACTTGAATTTCATGAAAAAAGCTTCAAATTGCAATATTTCTTTGCTCAAACGCCTTTATAGGTCCTCAAAGTGCTATATTTGATGATTAAAAGATGAATTTCTAGTAAAATTCCGTAAATTGGGAGTTTTTCGAAAAATATGGTCATTTTAAGCCATATTTGACTTGAATTTCATGAAAAAAGCTTCAAATTGCAATATTTCTTTGCTCAAACGCCTTTATAGGTCCTCAAAGTGCTATATTTGATGATTAAAAGATGAATTTCTAGTAAAATTCCGTAAATTGGGAGTTTTTTCGAAAAATATGGTCATTTTAAGCCATATTTGACTTGAATTTCATGAAAAAAGCTTCAAATTGCAATATTTCTTTGCTCAAACGCCTTTATAGGTCCTCAAAGTGCTATATTTGATGATTAAAAGATGAATTTCTAGTAAAATTCCGTAAATTGGGAGTTTTTTCGAAAAATATGGTCATTTTAAGCCATATTTGACTTGAATTTCATGAAAAAAGCTTCAAATTGCAATA
>NW_027293353.1:0-3571 GCF_016086655.4 Lepeophtheirus salmonis | reverse complement strand
GATTTTCGCAAAGAAGCTACTTCCCTCCCAAATTGAAACATATTACTTTTGTAGCCCACAGACTCCAAAGGAGCTTATGTCAGAAGTAAAAAAAAACAATCTCGACCAAACAAAACGGAACTTTCCTGCTCCTTATCAAATTCCCTTACCTCCAGCATCTATAGACATACAAAAGGGAACTTGGTTAAAAACAATTGATTACTATTTCAATAACTTCGAATTCGGAACGATCAAGGAATATTTAAGCAGCTTTAATATAAAAAACACCATCATTGGTCGTTTAAGCTAAGGAGATAATATATGAGGAGGAGTTTATTTATGAGGAATTATCAATAATTAACAATAATCTCAACCCAATTACCGAGTTCATTTACGAGACCTAGCAAATTCTGAGGAGACAGTTTACAGGAACACACCTTTTGTAAATTGTGACTTAGAGAAGATTTTCAGCATGTTGAGAGCCATTCATATCAAAATAATGTCGTGTTTATCAGTAATTAGTGTCAGGGACATGCTAATTATGAAATTAAATCCTGAAATAACCGATTTGTAAGAGTAAGTATCTATCAAATAACTTTAAAAAAAAAAACACAATTATTCATAAATACATTAATATGGGCAAGAAACAACATCCCCAATGGTCTAAAAGGGGGTCTTAGCTTCAAATGACGAGCAAGTAGTTTGTCTAACATCAGTTTCTTCGGATAAAGAGTTGGGTAAATTGTTATTGATACATTCAAGTATTCAAAAAAATTAGTTAAACTACTACTTTTTCAAATTTAGGATGAGCATATTGCTAAATGTTCATAATCTTTGAGATAAGGTGTTAGAAAACTACAGTAATATGACCAGAACAACTGCCTGAATGGTTTCAAAGAGTATATTAGCTTGAAATTGAGTGCAAGGGTTTTTTTCTGACATCTGTTTCTTTGATTATGTATCTACAGGGTCGTTCAGGTAAATCCATACTATCTTTAACTGTACCCTTATTAATAAGAGAAGCAAGTAGAAGTTTGAAATTTTATTTACACAGGTTATTATAACAAAAAGAAAAAAATCATTGAATGTTTTTGTCATTTTTCTCAAGTATTCGCTTGATACGAACCCTATATTATTTGCAGGCCTTAACCAGTTCCGCAGGGAGAATTTGTTACAGTGCTTGATGATATAGTCCTTCAAAGAGTCGATGCTGTTGTTTGAATTAGTAGCGACCTTCCTTTCTAGCTCATCTAAAAGAAGTAATCCATAGAATTCATTTATGGAGAGTTAGAGGGTTGTGTGTGAAGTCTTGTTGAAGCTGGAACTCGATAGCATTGCCTTCAACTTTCGTCCGAGGTATCAATTAGTCAGATATTGGTATGCTTCATGGATTCAAACATATTGATATGTAACTTATTTAAGAAAGGTATGGAAAAGAAAGTATGGGAAGAAAAGTATATATATATAATTGACATTTGTTCAATCCATTTGTAATATTTTATTCATATCATTTGTCATTATTAATTTGTTTGACTTTCTGTGTATAACTACTATTAAAATTTATAATTAATATTTTTTGTAATTGTCAATCGTTTTTAGTTGTGTGTTTTTCTAACCAAACTTTTTTAACTTAATACCACAATATACTTTAATTTATAAATTTACTAGTAAGCTCCTGCTACCAGTAGTGTGATGATCATAAGTTTTTCATTACTCATTGTATGACATATATAAGCGTCTTGTATGCATATTTGTTAATCTGAATATATATCAAATCTATTTTTTTTTTGAGAGAGATAAAAGGGATCAAAAAAGTTAAGCACAAATTTGACTAATCCTTCAAATACCAAGAAATCTCTAGTGCTGAATTCCTTAACATTATATTAAAAAATCAAAGTTTGTCTTTCTGTCTATCTGAGTGTATGAATGTAGGAAAACGAGTCACTGTATATAGTGCTCCATGAATCGAAGAAATAAATATGAAATCGTATTACCTAATGAAATATTACAGCGTGTGCACATAGCATCGAAAGCGTATACAAGCTGCACTGTACTAAGCGATCCTTCACGTAAATCAAATAATACTTTACGATTATTAGCAGAATTGAATAAAATGCTATTTAAAAAGAGGGTCTGGGTTTTTGGAGTTTTTACCTGATTCTGTCTTTTATCTGATGTACTGTTTCACCATGTTACTGTAGGTGTTATAATGGTCTTAGAGAAGTTATCACTGACGGTGTCCGATAATTTGGTGAATTAGTTGTAGTAATTCCATATCTTTTCAGCTTAGCAAAGGTAGGATCATGTAATGTACTTGACTTCAGAGCCTTCTTGCAGTCATTTGTTGCTACCAAATTGAGGCTATGCTCAGGACATCTGAAAATAAATTAATCGTCTAAATTTTTATCTTATTATATGAAAAACTGCTTATATATTCATTAAAATTTGGTTGGTCATATTATTTAGACATATATTTTGGTATTTATAAGAAGGAATTAAGATATGTTTGTAGGACTTCGACTTGTTTAGATGATATTAATTATTCATCATATTACCTTTTATTTTTTTTCAAGGAATGATCGACTCACTCAGCTAACATAAAGATATTTAAATCTTAACATTGGTGAACCCTACGTGATATCAAGCCTCCTAAAAATATCATTCTAATGGTCAAGACTATGCAGACAATGTCCCTCAGATTGAACAAAAGTACGTGGAGGAAGAGGTCAGCAACTTAACACTAGCCGTAGCAGAACTACGTCTTCAAAAATTCTCGGCAATGGATCCGGAAAGTTGGTTTCAAAGAATTGAGCTGGATTTTTTGATGAGGAAGATAAATGACGATCAGAACCAATATTGTTTAATGGCTTCAACATTACCTGGTGAAGTTTGTTGGTCTATCCTTATTAAAAAGGAAGGTTTCATGTATGATGGTGCAAAAGAGGCAATTTTACAAAAATAAAGTCTCTCACCTTCAAATAGAATTTAAAAAAATTCTGATATGGTGTGCGATTCATCCTGATTTCCCTCCTGGGTAACTTATAAATGAAGTTGAGCGTCTCCTTGACAAGAAATATATCCATGATTTGCGTCATTATTTACCAAGGGGGCCCTCATCAGATATGTGCCTAAAGACCAGCTAGGGTACATGATGGCACGGTCCCATTCACTTGAAGAAACAATTCAAATTTGATTAACTTTCTGGTAGATACAGGAGCGTAAGTGTCTGTTATGTCATTTAAAAAATGTAAAAGACTTGTTCGAGAAAAACTCTCCCCTATTATTGGATATGGAGGAGCCTCGATGATGTTATTGGGACAACAATTCTAACTCTCAATCTAGAAAATGTAGATTTCCAATGGAAATTTATTGTGGTGCAAAGTGGTCGTCCAATTTTGGGTGTAGATTTTTTTAGATAAATTCAGATTTAGAATTGATATTTTCAATAAAAAGTTATTCTGAGATTAACCGTGATTCATTATAGAACTATCGAAGACTCAAGAAATCAAATCTAAATATAATGATGTCATTGATGATAAAAGTTTTATTGAAACTTATCCAGCTCACGAAGTTGAACACCATATCGAGACAA
>NW_027293352.1:0-5184 GCF_016086655.4 Lepeophtheirus salmonis | reverse complement strand
AAATTCCTGTGTGGAGTAGCACACACTGTTTCCTCTAGACGCCCTAGATAGAGTCGTCAAGAAATTCAGGTCTATAGAGGAGGGAAACCAAATATCGAGGTCCCAAGTTATTGGAAATATTGAAAAGGCCTAGATTTAAGCAGAGCTCAGTCTTGAGCAAAACAAAGATCTACCCGAAGTTTTTCCAGGTGCAAGGTAGAACTTTCTTATCCCGAGTTCGATGTAAGTGTCCACATTTAGCTGCTCCTTCCTCTCCACAAAAATGGTGGATTAGACTACACCAGTAGTGGCCATAACACTTGTGATATATCTCACTGAAGCTGACCCGAGCTCCTTGGATATGCCCAATGGGGCATGCTGTGTGAGAGAAGCTTCAAAATTTAACTCCTTCCTTGTTCTATTTTACCCATTCTCGTTTGTTTAATTTTTAAATGAGTCGAAACTTTACATAAGGAATCTTAAGTTACAAAACATATGAAGACAATAGACGAATACATTTCCTACTCGTTTTAATTTTTAAATTAAGTGTACCACTAGATTAAATCAAGCCTTTTGTTTTTGCATTTTTAGATGTTTAAAAACTCTATTAACATTTTAGTTAGATATTTCTAAAACTGTATATAAGTGAGATAAAAAAGTTTATTTATTATGATTGAATGCTTTTCATCATGATTTATAATTTAATTACCTTCTTCATTCATGGAATAAAATTGTTTCCATATGGTAACAAATACAATTAAATCATCTTTTTGCAATTTATTTTTGTATGTGTAGAAGTTATAAGCTAATTGGTTGTTCTATTTGCTTTCACATAGAAAAAAAACCATAAACATAGTCTAGCAATATAACTTAATTTTATCCTAACAAGCATTAAACCAAGTTTTGCATTATGATTGATTTTACATAATGAAGAATGAATGTTCTTTTCCACAGGTGTTATAACCATTATTTTACTCCTTTGTAAAGAAATCCTGTTTTCACTATAGTCAATTATATTCAAAACCTGATTGGACATTTGTGTAAGCTCATCAAAGATGAGGAATAACTTTGATAATTTGTTGGTGGTGTTATAATTGTAAGGCCTAGTTGGACTCTGAGTAGAATTGAAGATAGACTTTAAAGTAAATCTTGCTAAAGTCTTTGTTTATTTCTTTCTCACCCTTCTCCCTCGCCACAGCTGATTGTAAATGATCTAATTATGCATTAAAACAGCGAAGCTGCTGTAAAACCAAAACATTCTTTAAATTGTCATAGTTACAATGTTAATTTTTGGCTTCTGTTTTTAACATGACCAGTGTAAAAAATATTTCCATCACTAAAAATAGTTTAATCATAAAATAATAATAATCTGGGTTTGAGAAAAAAAAACTAATATTCGGGGATGGCCATAGATGAAAAAAATATTATATTTGAAGACCATTATTGGCTTTTCATAGTTGATACTTGAACATGTGATGTTTTTTTTTTTACATTTCCTAAAGCAGTTTGCATTATTATTTCATTTTTGAGGAGAGAAAATATACATACTGCTTACGTATTAAGTGTAACTGTCAGTGGGGTTGTCCTGATTGACAAAGAATAATACTTTAACTAATTGTTAAAAGTATTTATTTTTTATTTTACTAAAAACACACTTTAGTGTGACTAATTATTATTTTCTAATATTTTGAAAATGGTTTTCCCTATTTTTAGTTATTTATAATATTTTCTGAAAATTATCTGCCTTTTTTGGTTTTTATCAAATAAGGACAACCATCTGCGTTTAACTATCTTTTTAATAGTTGCATCAGAAATAGGATTTACATCCTTTTTTTTATTCCAAACTTTTAATATTTAAACTAGATTTTATGACAATCATTTTTGTTTGAGAGTAACAGATATAAAATATTTCTTGCTACTAACCCCGAACTAACTATGCTATATACTAACTAAAATAGTTCTATGGCAAACAATTTTTCCTAGTTAAAATTAGTAATGTTCTTATCGTGTCAAAATTTAGATGAATAACAAAAGTTTATTTATAAGAATAACTCTTATGTAAGTATTATGGCCTATCATTGTTTGTTTTTTAAGTGCATAATACTATTTTTTCTTTGCAGATGTAATTATAAATGTGGATGTTTTTTTCCTCCATATATCAGTATTTCATTTTCTTCATACATAGTAATGAGAAATATCATAGAAATATTTTCATTGTATAATTTCTAAAACAGATCTATTTTAAAAAATTTGCTTCTCCAAGGGGTTTTGTTTTATTTTATAGTGGTCCCATTTTTTATTGGGTGTACTAGGAAAAGTCCACATTATCATCATATTTTTCCAAATTTCAATGTCAATTTCATGATGTCATATCTCGAAAAAGGAAGATCGAGTCAATCGAAGGAATATACTTCTAACTTGATAATCCATCTTCAGAGGTGTTCAAATTCCAAATTCCACGAGGGACAATCCAATAATTTTCCACTTGTCTTAAAACAGATTAATTATATCTTCAAACTTTGTTAAACTAAAGCGTAAGGGACATTCCATGTCCAATCGATCAGACCATGCAACCCCACCCTCTCAAATTTGGATGATTTTTTGTACATAAGCATCTTAGCATCAATTTGATGTTTAATTAGCAGGTTCTACAGCTGTTTTTCTATTTTAGTGAAGAAGAAAATAAATAAATATTTTTGTAAATGCCATCTTTTGTAAACAGAAGTTTCAAATAAAAAAACTTATTGCATAAAACCTTTAGTTCAATTTGAATGCAATTTTTCAAATTTTAATACTTTAGAAAAGCTACAATAGCTTATTGTAGACGGTAAATTAAATTTCATGGATAAGTAACAATTAATGTTGGGAGAATTATGTTCTTAAACAGTTGATCTAAAATGAAGTTCTTCACTTCATTATGACTTTTGCGATTTGTTCTTCATCCATATCTCCAATATTTGAACTTTGGAGCATAATGACGCCATATTTCATGCTGTGGATGTAAATGGTTGTTCATGTTTTAATTGGTCTAACTACAAATGTATTTCTTATCAGCGAGATCAATGCATAGAAGTGTCTTCTATTTCTGTATTGAGCCAAAAAGCCTATGGGTTTGGGCATTTTGGTTCTTTGGATAGGGAAGATTAAATAAAAACTCTAAATTAGAGGGAGGTGAGTTTGGCAAACAACTTTTTATCTCCTCATGGCTATGGGGAAAGCCAGACTGAAGGGTCTTCACACTCATTATTTGAAAAAGGGGTTCACACATGAATAACATAAGTTGACTTGAAATTCATGAAATAATCAGTGCAATCGAAATAATTATGAAGAATTGTGGGTTTTAAGTAGTGGGAAGTGTTGCATCACATTATGATTGTTTTTGTTTTTTTGTAATAGAGTCGAAACTTTACATAAGGAATTTTTAGTCACACAACCTATCTCTTACTTAGTTTGAAGACAATTGACGAATAAATTTCTGACTTATAAAATTTAAATTAAGTGTACCACTAAATAAAATCAACCCTGTGCTTATTTGCTTTTCAAATATGTTTTAAAAACTCAAATATCATTTTAGTTATATATTTCTAAAACTATAAATAAGTGAGATAAAAAAATTATTTATTATTATTGAATGCTTTTAATCATGATTTGTAATTTAATTACCTTCTTCATTCATGGAATAAAATAGTTTCCATAGGGTAATAAGTACAATTAAATCATCTTTTTGCAATTTATTTTTGTATGCATGGAAGTTTGTAAGCTAATTGGTTGTTCCATTTGCTTTCACACAAAAAAACATAAGCATGGTCAAGCAATATAGCTTTTTTTTCCAACAAGCAATAAAGTAAGTTTTATATATTCAAAAAAGTTTATTTTTGTTACATTATAATTGATCTCGCACATGAAGAATGAATGTTCTTTTCCACATGTGTTTCCTCAAGTGTTTCTCAACTATGATTTAACTCCTGAGTAAAGAAATCCCATTTCACAGACTTAATATATGCTTTGGACATTATGTTTCCATGTTTATTCTTCAGGGCATTAATGTTATGATAGCAAAATTTACAGACTACCTTTTCAATTGACAATCAGAAGGCATATTGAGATGTCAGTATCAACTTGCTTCATATTGTTTAAAAGTCCTGTTATTTGTTGAAAATGAACATATTTAATTTTTGGTGTATTCTTTACGTGGGATTTTTCATCTTCTATTCATGATTCCTCACATAATTATCTTGCAAACATTGAGTTTGTCTTCATGGGTTGGAAAACTCTTCAATAGGGTGCCTTTGACAGCCTAATTTCCAATTTAGGCTATCTTCCAGCTTTAGGATATCTATCCATGCCTTTCATTACTTGAAAACCAATGAAAACGGTCCCCTTGGTTGTTTCTACCCGTATTGCGATCTTTGAGTAATTACTTTGATTGATAACTATTTCAATACTGATTAATTTTCATTCTTGTTGGACATCTTTGATATGACATTTATTTTTTTAATCTTCTTATATTAGTGTTAAATCTGTACTGAAACTAGATTTTAAATCAGTTTTTTTTATCTTGAATTTCAAGTCTGACTTTGGGCTTGAAATCGGTGTTGAAAGCTTAAGTTGGACTCAGACTGATCCTAAGATTTCAGCGAGTCCACAGTCCTATTTATGATATGCATTGACCAAATATCAGCTAATTTTACATCATTTTTCTTCTCCTTTTTTGAAGGAAAGGTTGATAAAGATAGATATGTATCTCTTTTGTATAATAACGTACTACATCAAATGCTTTCTTTGTGAGATGCGTAAGCTACTTGAGTGTGGTATTATAGCAAGTATGTTTTTATGTGTATATTTTTGTTAGTAAGATAACCTTCACTTTGTTTACATTTAATTAATTTGAGCAAACACCATTTTTCATTAATATTTTTTGAGTAAAAAAAAAAACGATATAATTTTTATTTTTAAACTCAACAATGCAATTAATTACAAATGATTATTATGTACACAAATGTTACAAGATAAATTTTCAAATAAAATCCTACCATTAACAACAGAGATTTACATATTTCAAAAAACCATTTATAATTACTCATATAGTTTATAAAATGATCGTTAATTCAACCTATCATTTTGTAGGAGATGAGTCAAACTATCATGAAATCATTAATTTATGAAAATATTTTTAATTCAATTTTTGGGGATCAACTGTGTGTG
>NW_027293351.1:0-2567 GCF_016086655.4 Lepeophtheirus salmonis | reverse complement strand
CCATTTAAGAGGAGTCATTATGACTCATATTATTTTTATTAATAAAGCAAAGTTTGTCTGTATGTATGCTACTCTTGAGCAGGGCCTTGCTGTCTTTCATCATTTTGGGGGCTTAGCCAAAAAAATTATTCACATTAATTTATAAATAGGTTTATTTTACATATATAAAAGGAGAAAGTTCCTGCGTTGCAGGGTAAAATAGAGGAGAATAGAAACAAAGAATGGAGGTAAAAGAAAAGAGAATATGATAATTTTTTTGGGTCAAAAACATCCTCTTAATTACCTCAGAGCGCAAAAAAGTAGTATCATAGGAATATACTAGGTCATTTTATACGTATACTTGCTAAATTTTAGACTGATCTGTGCCACCATTTCGGATTCCATGTGTGCTAATATCAGAAACAGACTTATTAAAATGATTTTAAAAAATGGGGGAGGCCTTGATGGGATCGATGATGATTATGATTAAAGATACATATGCAAATTATACAACATTGAATTCATTGTTTGGTCAACTTTTCTGTATATTCAACCTGAATTAAATGACCTGATTCGAGATTTTAATTTACCTAAACAATCTGCTCAGTTGTTGGCTTCCAGACTGCAAGAGCGAAACATGCTGGGTTCAGGGCACAAGTGTCACATTTTATCGTAACAGAGATGCAGAACCGAGGAAGTTCTTTGATTCCGACAATCACTTTGTATATTGCAGTGACATTGAAGGGCTTCTTTGGGGTATGGGGTTATCTGCGTATCATTTAAGTGAGTGGAGACTCTTTATGGATAGCTCAAAAAGAAGTTTAAAGTGTGTTTTACTTCACAATGGTAACATATATGGATGTATCCCTATTGGACACTCAGTCTCCAAGAAGGAGGAGTATGGAAACATCAAAATAGTACTTGAACGATTGAAATACCTCGATCACCAATGGTTAATCTGTGTGGATTTAAAAATGGTGAACTTTCTTTTGGGTCAACAAGGAGGTTACACAAAATACCCTTGTTTGCTTTGCTACTGGGACAGTATAGCTGACAAGGATCACTGTTGATCGAAAAACATCATCCTTCCAGCAATGGTAATGGCAGTTTGTAAAAAAGCATCAAGATGCATACATATGTTGAGTACCTGGGACAGAAAAATGTTCCTGCATCTACTATGAACCGCATGTTTGTAATAATATTGAATTTGTCAAATAGTTGATCGAAAAAAACAAAAATCATCCTTCAACACCATTGCACATCAAAAATCATCAGCCAATATGTAACATTCATTCAAAAAACTTTCAAGGCAAAACAAATAGATTTGTCAGTCAAAATGGAGTTAAAAAAAATATGCAAGAAAAATTGTTATCTACAATTTGTTTTTAGTGAATTGTGTTTTTGTCATGAAGTAAAATTCGTTTGTAGTAAGTAAAAATGTTATCACCTCGTAGGGTTTTATAATTCTTTATATAGGACTTATAATCGGTCTTGTCCGACTTCCTGTCGAGTCCCCTCCTAATTTTTCGGTACTCCAAAACCTCCCACACTTTAACTAATATTGTAATACATAGTAAGGTGGCTCAGTTTACCAAATTAATTTAGTTTAGTATAATTTTAATTATTTTAGAGGGAGCAAAATAGTTTTTCATTGTTTTAATTAAAGTATAATCGAAGTATTTAGTATTCATATACACATAAGATCATTGATGGTGAAGATTGATTGGAATATTTATAATGAAGTCATTTAGGAAAAATTGCTCTAAGGCAGTAGTTCCAAAGGGGGCAATCCTCGTGGGGTTGCAGGGCACAAGGAATGGATCGCGAGATGATTTTCAAAGAAGAAGAATATAATTTAAATTTCCAATACTCAGAATGCATCAAAACTTATAAAATGTACAATTTTTTATAATCCTTTTCTGGATATCTATCGAGAATTATAAGTGTTTTTAATGTTCCATTAATTAGTTAAAGGGAGTTGCACTGATTAAGTATAAGTAAATATTCTAGTATTACATTTACTCTATCTAGCCTAAGAATATTTTTTGTCAAATCCATATACCTAAAGTATATTTCTTTCTAAAGGAATCAATCGAACGCGAACCTAAGCACATTGAATTCAAAAGAATAATTCCTACCGAGTGCGTTGTCGAGGAGCTATGTCGATTCCATACAAATTTACGGACTCAACAGCCTCCATAAAAGCCTCCATATCCACATTACTGATGCATCAAATATTTTGAAATCGATTTTTAATGTTTGAAATTTGAAAAAAGGAAACGGATTTATTAATTCCCAAAAAATAGAAATTTGCCAATTTGGAAATGCTATGACCGAACTTTATCAGTTTTAGAACTGATATTCATGACTGAACTGCACTGGACTGAGATGAAACTGAACGGGACTACAATCTTCAATCCTAAATAAAAACTGACACAAAACTACTTGCAGAAGCATTACGTCATATAAAAACTAACCCAAAAATATTGTATGCCCACAAATTGATGAGTTAGAAAATCTGCTTTTTTTACGCCATCAAATTTAATATCCATCTTATCCGTGTGGGGGGGCATTAATTAGAACCGCTC
>NW_027293350.1:0-7696 GCF_016086655.4 Lepeophtheirus salmonis | reverse complement strand
AACGAAAGTAAAGTTCGACTACGTAGAAGTTATTTTTAGTTATTCATATGGCTTGGAGGACACACACAACTTTTAGCCAGATCAGTCTATTTCTTACTGTTTGGCATTCGTATGAATCGAAGAAGTGGAGTGATTTTCAAAAAAAAAAAAAAGGAAAAATTATTTTCCTTTATTAAACATTACTTTATGTAAGGAAAACGCCGCAGGAGACTAAAAAGAAGCTTGATAAGCATTTTGGGGACTCTGCACCTTCGATTAGAACAGCTTATAAGTGGGTTCAACAGAGGAGGCATATGGCACAAGTGACACTGAACATTCTGGGCGCCCTTTTGAGGTTACTACTCCAGAACTCATAGATCAAATCCATGATATGGTGATGGATGACAGAAGAGTGAAGGTACGTGAGATTTCTAGTGCTGTGGGCATCTCGAGTTGGAACTCTATCTCCATTAATTTTGCTACCACATGTGCTGAGGTGTGAGTGGGAGCATACTCATGATGGAAATTTACTTTTTGTTTGCCAATTGTGGTCGTGTTTCTTGCATTCGCCATAATCTTTCCAACCCATCTGGCTGAAAGTTGGTGTGTGTTCTTCCAAGAGATGCTAATAACTAAACATAACCTCAATACGGACCATCTCTCAGAATTTGCACGGACTTTTCAAACGACCCTCGTACAAATCTACGTATTATGTATAACTATTAAAATCTTGAAACAAGTACCAATATACAATGTATAAATATTAATCTTTGCTTCCTTAAAAAATTATATATCTTATTGAGAACTACCCCAACTACCATTTGTGTTCCTTATGTAGGACGATGAAAAATATATATTCAACTATGACGCAGATGTGTTTTTGAACCACAGCTTTACAAAATCCAACTATAGTTACATATATTCGTATTTATGAATATAAATGCAACTTTAAACCGAATCAAAATGTACCAAATGAACCAACTAATAAAACTATTAAACTTTAGTGACTCATGTATTAAACATATGTTTTTGCTTTCTGTGTTGTAGATAATTACAATAGAAAGATTGAGATATTTTTCACTAACTATCCCTCTTTTCTTGTCCCTAATTGATCAAAAAAAAGGTACAAATCCAGCCTCTTTATAGGATTTTCAAAACACATTACTTTAAATCAAATCTGCAGCAAAGGTGGACAAGGTTGTGGTGATCAGAGGTTAAAAAATTTGCTACCAATTCATCCACAATGAAGTTGTGAGCTGTTTGATCTTTTAAGATAGATTCAACTTTCTCATACAGTAATTCGATTAATCACATATATAAAAAGTGGTAGGGGTCCTCAGGGAGTGGGCTGGGGGGACTTTACAACCTTACCCCCAACAAATATAATCATGCATACACCCTTGGGTTGAATGAGGGAAATATATCAAAAGGAAAGTACAAACCGAAAAATCAACTGTAGCTTAAAGAGTATTTGGGCTGAAACCAGAAGACCTCACTACATATTCTAAGGGGCCCAGCTGTCAAAATCGAATTTTATATTACTTTACTTTGATTTAGTTCAATGTTTATGATTAGGATCAAGTAGTATTCAATGGAGAGTTACAGGGAGTCCGCAGGATTATATTTGAGATGGGGGGTTGATTTTTTTTGAAAAAATTCAAAAATCCATAGCTTTTCATGAGAAATTTCAAAAATAATTTATTTTGAAAAAAAAATTCAAGAATAATATTTTTTGGAAAAAAATTCAAAAATTACTATTTACAAAAATTTTTAAAAAAAAAAAAAAAAAAAATTAAATATTAATATTTTTCAAAAAAATTCAAAAATCCACAGCTACTTCCAAAAAAAAAATGAAATATTTTGGAAAAAAAAATTCAAAATTACAATTATTTACAAAAAATTTCAAAAATCTATAGTTACTTACAAAAAATTTCAAAAATCTATAGTTATTTAAAAAAATTTCAAAAATCTAGTTATTTACAAAAATTTCAAAATCCACAGCTATTGACAATAGTTCTTTAAAAAAAAACTTTACCCCTATTTTTGAGTTAATTTTTTCATCAGATTAAAAAAGTTTTAGGAAAAAAGCAAAATTTCCTTAATTTGGATGGGGAAGAGGGTACAGCTCCTCAATCCACTTCATGGAAATGCCACTGAGTTAAGTGTCTTCAAATTCTTAATGCTATTTGATGAAGTTTAATCAAAATTTATTGGGAATTTGTCCATTTTATGTAGTAAAATATCAACTGTCAGACCACAAAATGGTGTCTACTTTAAACAAGGGCGTCGTTAGCCCTTTTGTAGGGAGTGGGGGCTTCAGACCCCTAAATGTTTTTTGACCTCCCCCAAAATGTTATAATATCCTATACATAAGCTAGTTTTGGTTTATTTGGATTCGAAAATGTTATAACAGATCAGGCCGGAATTTAGCAAGTTAACATATAAAATAACCAAACATATTCCTATGATATTTTTGCACTCCGAGGACATTAAGAGTCCATTTTTTACCGATATTAAATCTTATTTCCCTTCGTTCCTTCTATATCCTCTTTCTCTCTTCTTTTCTCCCTCTGTCTCTTTCTTATAAAGATACAAAATATAGAATGCGTACTGCAGGAAAAAATTGAAGAGAGAGACAGTTGATGGATACAAACAACAAAAGGATCAAAACATTCAAATATTATACAGTAAATAGCGTTTCGTCTTACTTAATAATGTGATTTTAAGACCCAAATGGATTATGAGGGTACTCAACATAGTTCAAGTTTTCCTCTTTTTCTGATCAAAATGGCAAGTATAAATATGAAATATGGGAAATGTGAAATACTTCTTGTTATTGTTATAATAATTAATCAATATCAATGTTCACTCATAGGATAGGATCTTAAAGGAATCTCCACGATTGGTTTTGAAATTCCCATTGAATCGCATGAAGCCTATAACAACATTAAGAAGAACATTTCATAATTGATTTTTCTTATAAATTACTAATATTCTCGTTTCTCGTAAATATTTATTTTTATACAAATTTTTTAGAATATACTTAATATACTTTAATACTTACGGAAAAAAAGCTTATTTTCACATAATTATGGTGAGTTAACATTTTTTCAACAATTTACTAGCAAGATTGTGCTCTGGGGATCTAGAAAAAGCCAGTGTTCTTGAAGCACAATTGAATGTAATGCAAGCAGGCATTGAATTAAACGAATAATCATATAAGAATGCATCAAGTTCAATGATATACACTACGATAAACTTACCTAATACTAAACTCCTTTTGTAAAAATAAGAAGGTTATTTTATGACTAATTATTAATTTATTAAGATTTACAGAAATATTATTGATAACTGAAAGGCTAATGTTGACATAATAACTGAATATTTTGATCCTTATGTTTCTTAATTGTTCATCAGCTGAACGCTTCCATAAATTGTCCTCGTCATTCTAGAGTAGGCACCCTATTATACTTCATATCTCTATGGTTATGACTTATGAGTTATGAAGTTATGTGTCGTTCACGAAGATTCCTTCTTTTGAACGACTCCTTTTAGTGAACGTACTGAACCGACTCAGTTGTATGAATAATTCTTTCGTTTATACCCTAAGTTTCCCATATATAGAATATATGACACAACCTCAATTATATATTTCTTTACATTGTGACTTTTCTTTTAAGTTATTACGAAATATGAATATATTCAAGTATCTCACGGTAGTTCATTAGATTGATACTTTGAGTGCACTCTAATTCGCGCACACGAACGATTGTAATGTCACCAACTCACTAACTGAATTGTCTAACAAAAGAAAACTCATTCTAATGCTGAGAATTGTGACTCTTTTTAGTGAAATGACTCAGTGATTCAATTCACAAAAAGGCTTCGTACACTGAATCAGTTCTAATAATTTTTTTACGATCTTTAGGAATAATAAAAACTGATTTTTAAAAATTCTGTATTAAATCGATAAAGCATAATTTAGAAAGATTTAATTTTAACAGAAAAATTGTAAACTACTAGATATAAATTTATTTAATATATATACAATATACATAAAAAAATAGTTTGGATCATTGATTACTTCATTAAATTATTCATTAGGATCGAACTGCATTTAATAAAAACGAATCTTTGAAAGAACGAATCATCAAAAGAACTGATTCAATAAAAAGACATCTTGTAATATCTAAAATATACACCCAACTCACAGATTGAGCTAGTTAAGTGTTGAGCCCAAGGTAGTTTAAACTCAACCGCCGTTGCATTTCTAAGTCTCAAGGACTTCTTCTAATATACTATAATACACCCCATCCCACGAGTTGTGCAGGTGATCTTAAATTATAATCAATTATTAACTCAAATGATTGCGGCTTGTTTTTTGGATTTTTGGATATGTGTAATATTAAATTAAGTAACAAGGATGCCAAAACATATGATTGTTTTATAAAGTTATGAAAATGCTTATGGAAAAAAGCTTATTCTCACATTTATTCCACAATTTCATAGCAAGATCGTGCTCTAGAGATCTAGAAAAAACCAGTATTTTTGAAGTAAAATTTAATACAATTCAACCAGGCATTGAACTCTAGGAATTAAATAAGAATGCCTCAAGTTCCAATGATATCCACTACGATAAACTTACCTAATACTAAACTCCTTTTGTAAAAATTAGAAGGTTATGTTATTACTAATTATTAATTTATTAAGATTTTAAGAAATATTATTGATAACTGAAAGGCTAATGTTGACATAATAACTGAATGATTTGATCCTTATGTTTCTTTGTTGCTCATCAGCTGAACGCTTCCATAAATTGTTCTTGTCATTATAATGAGTAAGTACTCTATACTTTATATCTCTATGCCCTTTCTACATCCCTCTTTCTGTCTCTTGATTTAAAAAAAATCCTGATGCTGATTCCGATACGATTCTAGTAAAATTAGTGATGCCATTTCCAATACAGTTCTAGTGAAAATTGGTGATGTCGTTCCTGATGCAGATTCTTAAAGATTTTAAATAAGTTCAAAAATACCATTTTTCTATCAGGGGCGTCCACAGGATTATATTTTACGGGGAGGGGGGATTATTCGTTATTGGATTTTTTTGGGAAAAAAATTTCAAATAATATACCATTTTATATAAAATTTCAAGTATAACAATTAATATTTAATTTTTTTTTCAAAAAATTCACTACTATCCACAAGAAATCAAATTTTTGGAGAAAATTTCAAAACTAAATTAAATTTCAAATTTAAGAATTTTTGGAAAAAATTACAAAATCCACAGTTTTTCACAAAAATTAATTTTTTTTAGGAGAAAAATTCGATGATTAAATTAAATTTCTAATATAAAAAATTTTTTTTAATAAAAATTTTAAAATACACAGCTTTTCACAAAAAAAAATTTTTTTTATGATTAAATTAAATTTCTAATATAAGATTTTTTGAAAAAAAATTCAAAAATCCATAGTTTTTTCTGGAAATTAAATTATTGGGAGAAAAATTTCATAATAAAAATTAAATATCTAATATAAGATTTTTCGAATTAATTCCAAAATCACAGCTTTTCGCAAAAATTAAACTTTTTTGAGAGAAATTTTATAATCAAATTTCTAAACATTTGTAAAAATACCTAAATCCACAGCTTTTCATAAAGAATAATTTTTGGAGAAATGTTTCATAATTAAAATATATGGAGAAAAATTCCATAGTTAAATTAAATTTCTAATAAAAGATATTTAGGAAAAAAATTCCAATACCCACAGCTTTTCACAAAAATTAAATTTTTTAGAAAAATTTAATATAAAAAATTAATTATATAATATAGGATTTTTTGGAAATAAATTCCTAAATCCACAGCTTTTCACAAAAATAATTTTTTTGGATAAAAATTTCATAATTGAATTAAATTTCTAATATTAGGTTTTTTTAGAAAAAAATCCCACAGTTTATCACAAAAAAATAATTTTTGTAGAAAAATTTCCGAAACTCACAGCTGTTAGCAAAAAAATGCAAAATTAAATTTTTAGCTGAGATTTGGAAAAAAATTAAATATGAAATTCTTAGAATTTTTTTTTGAAAAATCCTCAGTTATTAACAAAGAATTGCAAAAAAAAATTTCAAAAATTAAGTTAAATTTCCAAAATTATATTTTGTTGTAAATAACCAAAATTCCTTAATTTTTTTTGGTGGTTGGGGGCTTATTATTTTTCATATCTTAAAAAAGTAATTATTTTTAATATCAGTAATAAGAATCGAAATCACTAATTAAAAATAATTTTCCCTGATACTCTTCCACAAAAAAAAAAATAATAACTGATTCTGCGAATCTGATTAATCTTCCCATCACTAATTTTTACATCCATCTCTATTTGTATTTTCTTATCACTTTGTCTCTTTCTACATCCCTCTCTCTGTCTCTTTTCTTCACTTTAGACCCTTTTTACACTCCTCTTTGTATATTTCCTTCTACCTTCATTCTCTATATCCATTCCCATTTAATCATCTCTGCAATGCTTACACCCTCTGGTAGTATTCATAGAAAATAAATCTATTTATGTTAGTAATTACATTAATGGTGATGTTAATTTTTAAGGTATTCCCTTCCCCTAATGTCAGTGAAAATATTTTATAGGACAGTCGCCCAAAAATGTATCCTTCTTGCCCAAAAATATCCAAAAGGCTGTAATGTGAGAATGATTACTTAAAAATGATGTAGGAAGTTGTTTTTCACTGTAGTTTTTTTTAATAAAATGACATATAAAATAATATTTAAAGCGAAATATCAACAAGTAAACTATAGATAAATAATAAAATCATGTATTCTACTTCTTTTTGAAAGATTAACAAACATAAAAACATGTATTATGTATCTTGAAAGCAGGAAATAATCTTTAGAAGCAATTATACTTTTTTTTCATTTTGACTGAAATGAGGGATTGAAGTTAAAGTTATGTAATCTCTAACTTAGGACTGAAAAATCCCCCCTCAATCTGTTACTTTTTTAGTGACTACATATCTTGGCAGTATTATGGTGGGTGAAAAATTACAATCGGCGGCTCCCACCCCTTATCCCATTTAATCACATTCTCATCCCATGAATGCATATTTTTCAAATCTATTTTCAAAGTTATAAGAAAAACATGGAAATGTCAAGTGATCATTGAAGCCCTTTTAAAAAACGATAGTTTTATAATATTTTAAGTTAATAAAAGAATATTATAAGGTCCTATTAAAGGCCACTTAAAGGTCACAGGGTGACCTGTTAATTCTATCTTATGTTGTATTTTAACGGCTCCACTACCTAGTAAAAGTAAAAAAATCGGCCCCAAAAGATCTATGTGGCTTAAAACAAAGGAAATACCGTGTACGGTTTAAAAATTCTCTAAACCATTATAACTCCAAGTCTGCCACACTTTTATTCAATAAATAAAATAATCCAAAACAATTCAATGTATTACATAACACTAGTTATTATAAGATCAAGGAGGCTTAGATAATTTATTTGAAGGATAAGCCAATGAGACTTGATGATCATTAAATCATTGTTTCTGCAGTAGAGGATTTATAAGTTAAGCATAGTTATATTAAGAGGATTAAGAAAAAAGATGATAATTAATCTGATGATTACAATTCGTACAGTTCTTTATTTTTTTTCTAAATTATTCTATAATAATTTCGATGGAAATATTTAAATTTGAATCACGGAACGAAAG
>NW_027293349.1:0-3730 GCF_016086655.4 Lepeophtheirus salmonis | reverse complement strand
CGTGAATACACGTATGTTTTTGTCAATTTGCAAGTTATGTCAGCCAGTGATTTATTCGTGTCATTACTTGGTTGACCTTTTGAATCATCAAGAATGAACACCCTTACGGATCAGTTACACCTTCTTCATTTAAGCAGTGATCCCTTTATATCTCACCTTAGCAAAAATAAGTATAAAGCAAATGAAATAGACTTATCGGCAGATACTAAATCATTATTGTATATTGATACAGTAAGTAATGTAGCTGATGGGCATAATTTTAAATATTTTATACACTGTTATAGTATAATAAATCAAAACTTTAATGGTGAAAATCAAAATATATAATCAGCCAAGCCATAATTTTTGCCTTTTTGAAAGCAAACACTGCGCTATCAGAATTTATATATTATACCATCAAATAAATCTAGCAATATATTAGTAATCGTATTTACTCCATTTCAAAAATCACTTATTTACCAAAAACCTTTTCGCACCCTCACCATTTGGCCATTTAATTATTTAAATGGGAGGTTTATTACATTGGTTATCAAAGCATTGCTTACATTATGATCGGACACGACAATTTCTATGATTTTATACCATTTTCGACACTTGCCTTCCAATGCGTGGTGCACCTTGACATCAAAAGTTAACAAAACAGAACCCGTCATTGGCGGTTACAGCCATAAATACTTCTCATTTTCAGTAACCCTGCTTGCGTTTTCCTCATTCGAAAAGAAATTGTAAGTATGGTGTATTTTCTCTTCTTTTTTTTATGTCCATCTTGTGATGCATGTAGTAGAACAATATTGAGTCAAAACAAACATAAAACTGTCTAAAATTATTTTAAGCAGTAAATCTGATATTTTTAACATTTTCTAGCATGAACTGATCGCACTTATACAATTAATACTTATATACCCGTCTCAAGAATTGTTTCAAGCCTTTCACTCTAATCCTCAGTTATGGTAATCCCCTGAATTTTTAGATATACCTTTTTTGTTTTTAAATGGTATTATAAAAGGAACTTTCATTTCTTTTGTAACTGTCATTATTATTTTATTCGTTTGTAGTGAACATCATTTCCTAACTAAATTATATTATATTAAAAACCTAGTTGAATATTTGTGTGTGTGGTTATAAAAGACCACTGAGGATTCGTTGTGGGTTTATAATTGTAAGTCCTTGTTGAACTCAGAAGAGATATTGGAGTAATTCTAGCATATGTCCTTGTTTATTTCCCTCTCTTCTCCTTTCCTTGTTACACCTAATTTTAGCTGTTTGACGGATTAAATAATTTAAAAAAAATTTCATAGATCTATTTTTTTTCAATAATAACTTTAATCAGGTTAAAGTAAAAATATTGATAAAGTCATAAATATTGATCAAAATTACGAAAAAATTTTTTACTTTTTTTTCAAACTGTTTCTTGGGAGTGTACATCAGGGAGCACTTCATACACTTCACCCGGTGACTCGTTTTTATATATGCAGATATTCAGACAGAGAGAAAGAGAAAAAAACTGGCAAAGAGACATTGCTTTATTAATATAGATGATTCCTAGGGAAATTGATATCTAGGACATGAAATGTGAACACGGAAATATAAAACATTCAAAGTGTGTCTCCAATTTCTCGGGATAAACTTCCAAACTCAAAAATTATCCATTAGAATCTATCCAATAATAATGATAACAGCTTAGGAAAAGAAAAAACACTCTTCAGATTGTCATCTCAAAAATAAAAAATGGAGGGGCTCCAATATGCAACCGATTAGCATCACTGTTCATCATTTTAATATTAATAATAGTTGCACAATTATATATGTTATTGATAATAAATTGTATGTTGAAGAAAGGGAAGTGCACATCAACATGAAAAAATACATAAAATAACCAGGTCAGCAACATATCAAACTAAAATGATAGCCTTTTAGTATCATTTCCAATATAATGCCGAGTACTGGAAGTGAGACATGTATTATGCATTCTTCATTTATTTGGTAACCCCATCAAATATACAAATATTATTTATGTACAACGTCCCAGTGAATCCAGTGAATAAAAAGTTAAAAGCTCGGCCTTGACTCCACTAATTGTTTAACTAAAATCTACACTTTATAAATTAAAATTTAGATGTATTATTTATAACACTTTTTTCCTATCATTTTTTTCAAGATGACAAATGGCTTCATTAGATAAAAATCTCTTACCATGTAAATCCTCTAAAATCGTATTAAATTGTTACATCTTAGAATCTCTTCTTATTTATTTATTAATTATCAAGTTTTTTATATCATTACATTCTCCAATGATCCTTTGAGATAATTACAACAATTTTTTATGACATCAATCTCATTCTGGTAAAGATATTTATTATAAATCCTTATTTGGTTTAAATGAACATCATTTGAAGTGCACTCTTCCTTTAATTTATAAAGACTGTTACCGGTTGGTCCCTTGAAATCTGAGCACTTACTAATTCAATAAATAGTGAAGGTTGAGTGACTGAAATTAATTCCTATTTCGATATATTAAAGTATTAAAACATATAAGCAATGTGTTACAAAAACAGAACAAACCAGAGCTCTCTAGCTTACGTAGAAGTCACGAAAATAACATTTGAACGTGATCGACAAATTTCCATTCCCGCACTCCTAGCAGTTGGGATCTCGGGACTACCGTCTAAGGTGTCAGCTAGTCCGTAACATTCAAGAGGAAGAAGGGCTTTGACACAAAGGACAAACTAGACCCGGAGGAGTTAAAGAAAACAGTCCAAGTCAATCCTCTCAAGTCCATAAGGTCCCAAGCAAGAGATTTTGGGATTTCACACCAGAAGGTCCACAGAAATATCAATAAAATAAATAGATAGAACCTTGGTATTGTGGAGAGGACACTTGTGACGCAAACAATGAACCAACGTCATCTCTTCCTTTGCAAGAATCTTTCGAAAGAGTCTTTTTTTTATTAGTTCTTTTTTCTCTTTTGACACTTGTGGGCCCTAATGTCAATCCCCCGACTACACCTTTTAGATCTGTAACGTCCGTCGTACAAACACCGAGGCTCTCAAAGCCACTGTCAGGCAGCACTGGGACGCTATGACAGAAAAATACATCCACAATGGGTGCCGGGCCTTCTGCCGCCGCCAGAAGCCATCATTGCCGCCAAGGATGGTTACTATAATGATAATTAGACCTCAGACACACATCTATTTATGGTATCAATTTTATTGAAATTATATCTTTAATTAATAAATTATATCTTGTTGAAGTTTAAAGGCCCAATGTATTTATCTTATATGGCTTCAATTCTATCCAATCTATAGAAATAAATAAATCATTCAGTTTAGTCCAGTCTAGTCTTAGGACAAGTCCTTCGGATTCAAGGAATTTGTCAGTACTAGAAATGATTTAAAAAATAGATAATTAAGTTGACTGACGTCATCATGGATATAACTTTATAAGTTTTTAGCACTAACTTGCAGACAACTTAACCGAATGAAGAAGAACGACCACAAGTCTATCTATAATATATTTTTTCTTCTTTACTATGTATTATCATTTAATTAAAATAAGTAATTATCTTATATAGAGATAAGTTTTGCATCAATCACATACGTCATCCACTAGTCCCCGCTCTCTTTCTTCTTCTTTAAAACACACATGATCACTATGATCATGAGTAGTGATGAAAATTGTGTGTTTAATGGGTATGTTAAACAAACAACGAAAATCAACATGGTAACCCTGA
>NW_027293348.1:0-555 GCF_016086655.4 Lepeophtheirus salmonis | reverse complement strand
TTGTCGCCAGATTTAACCCAACGACGGATCTTTGATACTGTTTCCATTATTAACACCTGTTTTATTCTCCGCACTCCAAAACATACGGAGCGTTACTAAAGCAGATGGGTCAATTTTACGTGCAAATCACCCCACCTAATGGGTCAATTTTGCATGCGGGTCTACAGTGAAAAAATGGCTGAAAAAAATGAACCTAAAATGTTAAATTCTCTCAAGATATATTTATTTGGTGGGGCGGTAACTCATATTATCCTGAGTATGCGGTTGAATATATAGATAGCCTTGATGAAAATGATCGTCGAAATCTTCGTGAACATATGGAGGAAATATTAAGCAGACGTCTGTCCGATTGCATCTTATTGAATCTGACTGACTGATGACATGGGCTTTGAAAAGGACCATAATGCTACCTTATTTTTTTAAGACGTTTATAACTACCTCTTTGAAGATGGCTCTGAGCCAGATATATCTGAATATATTGATTGGTTTTTGACAATGAGAAGAGCGCCTATACTCAATTTCTGTTAAGAAGTAGGAGCTCTAATTGAAGGAAGA
>NW_027293347.1:0-312 GCF_016086655.4 Lepeophtheirus salmonis | reverse complement strand
TCAGATTTAATTATAACTAGCAGTGGCGTCCAACATTTCTCAGAGTTATTAGACGTTGACGAACAAACAGACTTTGCTCTAATAATATATAATTGCTTTAGTAGTATGTTTATTAGTAGCTTCCTTAAAATCGTCATGTTTCATGAGCATACGTAAACAAAGTTACACAATACTTAGATGTGATTTCCTATTTTAACAGCTTGACAATATAAAAACACTGTTCGTGATACCAAGAAGGAAAAATCTAGGACGCTAAACAATGCTCTATATATGCACTCCCATTTTCTGTTACTTTTTTTTTTAAAGACGAGC
>NW_027293346.1:0-8126 GCF_016086655.4 Lepeophtheirus salmonis | reverse complement strand
AAGTAGCCTTAATATATTTTGAAATTTTCATTGTTAAAATCACAACAAAAATAAGGAAGAAAAATGAATCGTTGAATATCGAATTATTCTTAAAACATATAATTTCATCTTCAGAAATGTAACCAATTGAGATAATTTCTTGCAAATATTCTGAATATATTAAAACATACAAATCAATATACCAAATATTATAAATTTAGTTTTAGATTCTTTGATATTCATTATTAATGTTGTCCGTAAATAAAAAATCAAACAAAAATTAATCCTTGGTTAACGATTTATAAATAATTTCAATATTATTTTCACAGTGTCTGACTAATAAAGTCATCACAAAATATTATTTTTTACTCCCTACATAACAAATACATTATTAAGTTTACTTCTTTTTAATTTAAAATATAGAGGAATAATAAAGTAATGTATTGCTAATTAGCTTTGTATCAGTCTTTATTTATTCGGTCCAGTCCAGTCTTACAACAGGTCTTTTGGACTCTCAGTATTAGAACTGATAAACAACAGTAATGCCCGAACTTTATAAGTTTTAGGACAGAACAGGACGGGACTGCATGCAGTCTTCATTCCTAAATAAGGGACTGACCCAAACACTAGTGTAATTTCTATTCATTGAATTTTCAAAAATCAAGTTATGGGTGAATAAGTTATAAATTATTGATATGTTGAAGAAGTTGTGTCGATGAGAGGGAATGAGTGTCATTTTTTGATAATATAAGGTAGATAAGTGGAATAGTTTGCAAATAGATAATTGATAATACCCAACGTTTCCTATAATTATTTTAGAACAAGATTACAAATACTTAAAAACGTTATAAATAAAATGTATCTGTTCAGCTTCATCAAGCATGTATATATCGGATGTTCCTTATTCTTCATTCTCAATGACAATAGAAAAATATTAACTTTGTAAAGATAAATGAAATGAGTCTTTTCCACTTGTCTTGACGAGTAAGTGAATCTAACGAAGTGCAAAATTAATAGTGTAACATATGTAAAGATTTTATGTATTCAACACTTGAATTGTAATTTCTGCGTTCGATTTAGACATGGTATTATTATATTAAAATTTTTGTTGATATTCAATGTTCAATCATTCAAAGGATTAGTTTGTAGAGATTTTCTGTACTATACATGACCAATTCTGAGAATGACCATAAAAATAGCAAAGATCACGACACCGACCCATTACACTCCAATTCGGGACACATAGTCCAGGAGCGCTCTAAAGAAGGAGTATGCACATTTTGATATTTTACTGTAAGTTGTCATACAAAAATATTAAATGAGATAATATTGTACATATAACTATACTGGGATAACTACCAATTAAGGCACCTTATACAAAATCCTTTAAATGATGGGGGAATATTCATGATTTTGGACCCAGTACATATTTCACAAATGTCTAAAATAATTTTGTCTTCCCATCCTTTGAAAGTAAAAAATTACTTATACTGCAAAATTAGACCGCATTAAACTTATCTTTGAAAAAGAAAATAAGCATAACATCAAATACGCGCATAAACTAGCTAATCAAGTCATTTATCCATATCCTATAGATAAAAAAACAAAATTTAACTTATCACTAAAATTTTCATGAATCAACAATAGAGGGTTTAAATCATTATGGTAAAAATAACAAGAATAGCAAAGTTACATCGAATATTTTCATATAAAATTAAGGTAATGCAGTAGAAAACCAATTTTTAACGATCAAAGAATACAAATATAGTATTTAGTTTCATTCGGAGAATAGTTATTGAAATGGAAAAACAATATTTGGTAAGCGCAACAGTTTATCCAATGAAAAATTTCAAACTGCAATTCACACAGTTAAAGGATTAGGCTAAGACTTATCTCCTACATATAAAACACGTTAAGTTTATATTAATCAGAAAAAAATTATGACCCCCATTGAAATGAGATTCGGATGGTATCGTCATCTTGGGGTGGTAATTACTTAGTTGCAGACATTTTTCAGAGAGTAAAAAAAAAAATTGAATTAGTTCCTTATTGAAAATGAACCTTAAGTTAATTAAAATAAATTTTCCCATTCAACTCTTCTTTACAAAACGTTGAAGATGATTGATAACCATTTTTGTGAAGGATATTTTAAATAGATATCGCAGACTTAGATGAAATTACCACAATATAAAAGTAATGTATTACATCAGCGCATTTATACCCCTTAGCATAATGAAATGTTTACGGCAAAAAATATTACGTTGATCTGTTCATATGAAAATAATCTTATTTATATCGATGAAACTGAGACAAATTATATCTTAAATTCATTTTTGGAGCCATTGATTTTTGTAATTAAATTTCAATAAGAGGTAGACTCAAAAGACCAACAGATGTCATGTACTTGACTACAATTCATATTTATCAAAAATTAAAGAATTTTTTTCAAGTAAATACTAAAAGAAACATATTATTTACATTTAAGAATTCAAGGCATGTATTGGCAGTTACTCTAAATACTTTAATTAAAAAATAACATTAGTCTTGGATAATGACAGGAAAACGTTAAATAATCCCAAATTTAATAACTTTTAGATAAAATATTTTGTACAATGTTTATACAATACACTTATCTAATTAATCTCTGATTCTAAAATGGAAACATTTTTATAAGATTAATGTAGTGTAATACTAAAAAGTAATAATCATATTCTTTGACATCGTCATGGATAGATAATTTTTAATCTGGACGCGGCTCAAACATTATCAAATGGCCTTGAAAGTTAAACACTATGGCGTTGACGTTAATCCGTTTCCTGTTAAGTATTACATTTAATAAGCAAATTATAAATTATGATAATAATTGAAAAGCGACCAACGGACGAGAAAATTTGATGGCTTGTTGATTTTATAAGTTTGCCCACTGAATAAGAAAAAGGACGTTTAAAAATTTTAATGGTAGGTTTATTTTTTAATAGTGAGGGACATTTGATTATATAAATGTTGTGTCTTGACGAGGGAGAGACACAATCTTATTTATAAGGTGGAGAGATCCAGGATGACCGAGAGACAAAAGGAGAAGAATTCACGTGGAGGAATGAAACTACACTGTTTATATGCTCATGTGTATTCTAACTATACTCTAATATATTTACAAAAGACGAGAATATTTATAATACGTAAAACAGAGTACTTATAATACATAGACGAATATACAGGAAGATAAAAACATGTAAGGAGATATTAAATACATAACAATAAACAAGGCAAAAGTGTTTGAGGAAAAAATACCCATTGTCAAGCATGGGGGTAATAAACATTATGTTTTGGAGTGTTTCTCTGCGAAGGAGAGATGACAACTCACCACATCGAATGGAAGATGGACTGTCCTCAGGGAAATCTTGGGGTACATTCTATTTATTATAAATTTTCTGCCACTGAATGAATGTTTATTAACTAACAATAAATTAAATATTCTCAATCCAAATAAAATACTGTTCAGTACACTTACTAAAATAGTGTAATTCGTCAACTTGAATATTAGGACGTGTAAAATATAATGCAGACTCCAGTACTAAAGTAATCCCTGCATGGTCTTCCAATAACGATTTAAAATATAACGGTTGGTCTACTTATATACGACTTCATGATCGAATAACCTGTGAAGCGAATGGTTTTGAGATCATAATGAGATGCAACTCTTCCCAGTAGAAATGTATACCTTCAGTAGATTCTCTATAAAATGTTTAAAACTTAAAACTTTTTCTTCTTTCGATTTAATGAATTATTACCATAGATATAAAATATATAATGACTGTGTGAAGAATAAATTACGCTGTCAAAAAAAAAAATTAAAAAAAAAATGATGCGTTTAATTTGATATAAAATGTTGGACCTTATAGCGGGAAATAATATTATTTCCGCTATAAGATCCATTCGATAGTTTTGCTCAACTATCAATTTTGTCTAATCTGCTGTCGCGGTGTAAATAATTCCCTTCTTTACTTATATTTAAAGAAAAATATGTGTAAAGAAAAAAACTATGTATAACGATTAGAAAAGGAAAAAACGGTTGATCCGTGTGCTCTTTCTTATTTTATGTTCATTATTTAATAAGTATTGTGTGTTAACAAGTCCAACTAAAAGAATAATTCTCGCCCATCTTTTTGTAAATTGATTATGTATAATAAAATAAATATATATGAATTTAGATATATTTATAATAAAATATGAATTTAAACACAACTATAATATTTTTCCTGTAATAATACTATTTTAAATGTAGAAGATTTTCCTATTTATAGCAGTAATTCATTTTCGCTCTTACACAAATTCCATCCTTACTTATAATCAAATTTAATCCTTTGCCGTCTTTGAGAGGTCATACCGGCTTAACAGATGCTATAAATTTAATTAAAAATCCATTTAATTTGAACTAAGATTCTTAGAAATACTAACCTGATTTTTTTAAATTTTGAGAAAGAGGTGAATTTTTATGTGCCTTATCTTCTAATACATGTGTTGAGACAACTTTAAATGGCATTTGAATACTTTTTTCTCAAAAGTGTGAGATTATTGTATTGTGTATTCTTGAACTAAATATCTTCTTTCTTTTAATAAATTATTTATATTAGCCCTACAGAAGCCCCGCTATTCCTACTTAAAGATTGCAAAAATTTACGATCACAATAAATTAAAATAAATATATGGTGTCCCTGATTTAATTTTTTTAATGATGTGGTGCGTCAACATACAAGCAATATTGAACAAAAATCACGATAAGGAAAAAAATCTTCGATAATTTTTGAAACGTAATTATAACATCTTCAAGAGTCGATGCTGGTATTTAATAATAAAAAGAGTGCTTGAGACGCTAATCTTATATTAAACACCTAATTTGGAAGTCTTCATTGAAGGAATTCATCCTTTTTATATCATTTGAGGCTCGTAGTCGATATAAAAGAGTGGGAAGCTCCTTTTACTATTGTATACTTTTACTCACAACTTGAAATACAAATAATATTAATAAGTCTTGACTGTTTTCTTCCCTCTTTTCTTGATGTTTTCCAAGATTTCTAATGAATTCTCTGAATCGCTTTACTTAAACATCTGCTCTAGCTTCTGAAAAATATAATTGTATTATTATTCAGAGGAATATCGAATAGAATTAGGATTGAAGCCACAAATTGCACTTTGGAGGATGAGGAGAACAGAGATTCCTTAATTCTAAGCATATAATAAGCGTTTATTGAAGCAACTGAGAGGATGTTTCTGCATTCATAATTTCTTTGATGTCTTTAATGTTGGATTATTCATTATATTAGATCTTTATTTTTGAAGGAATGTTTTTTTTGCGCTCCTGTATGATATAAATTATACATACCTGTCAACATTAAAGATGGAATGAAGTAAAAAAATGTGGGTGCAGAGGAAGTAAATGGAATGGACGTTTAAAAGTTGACTTTTAGTTCCTTCCTTTTGAAATTTCAAGAAGCGAATGACGATACTTTGGATCTTATTTAGTATCCTTCTTCTTAATCATCCCTTTGATGTTATGCGTTATTTACATAAACTCTATTAAATATATATTAGCACAGCTAATCAAAGAAAAAAATTAATATAGAATATGGTTTATGACTATTGAGCATTCAGATTTCCATATGTATGTAAAGTGTTGAAAATTATCCGATAAACCTGTGTAATAGGTAAAGTATTCGAAAATTTCGGTTTTGTGTCCATAACCTTCATTTGAATGTGATTTTACAGGTTTGAATTTTTGAACATATAATAATTTTCTGTAATAAAAACATTAGGATCGAGATAACAGTGAATCAACTATTTTTTAATATTTTTATATATGATTTTTTTACACCTTCTACATCTTGATCTTTTTATTTAAATATCGATAGTATAAGGAACACCCAATACAATTGAAACACATTTCCTTAACTCTTGATGATGAGGTAGGAGGAGAACTTGAGGAAGGAAGCTGATTAAATTATGAGGGGGGTAAGAGTGCTCCATAAGTTCTTAAATAAATTTTTTCATCTATTTCTCACAGAAGATCAGATCAGAAGAGCTATATTTTTTTTTATAAAGTTAAAAGAACTTCTTCAAATAAATAATCTTTGGGAATCAAAATTGTTAATTCCTTAGATGAAATGTTATTCTTTAATAGCGTAACGATTTAATTTCTTAACAGTTTGGTTACTCATTTATTCTTAATAATCGGGTATGATCAGAGGAGAACATAAATACGTGATATTCTTTTATTTTACTTAAGAATTCAGGTATAATATTTTCCAATTGAACCATTTAACTGTGATAGGCAGAAAATTTGGAAAAACTCTACTAGAAAATGATCATAGATTTTATCCACTTTTCCCAGCATTACAATGTATGCTAAAAGGTCCATAATAATAAAATTCTTGGTCTGATCTCTGAAATGCAGTAAAAAAATAAAAATAAATAGATGACAAATAAAAATATTATTGAAATAAATCATCCACCACAATTATGACATTGAATTTCAGGTCGAGAAGCAAAATTTTAATGCATTATTTCATGGTATACAAGTAATGCAGTACAATTTGAAACTTTCTTGCAAGTTTTCTGTAATATGTATAAAGAAAGTATGAATATATAAATATTTTTTATGAGTACAATATATAAATTGACTTGTTCCGCTTAATCAAAAATGTATATGTGAGATGTCTCAGCTCTTTCATGTTCAAAAGCCTATAAATTGATTTTATATAAAGATAAGAAGTGAGTATTTCCTCTTTGAATAGATGAATATGGAGTGGACTTAGCCTCTGAGAAGTCCATTGTCAACAATTGAATTTCATTCTTATTATATATAGCTTAACTGATTTGTGTGTTGTTGTCTTTTCTTTCGATTTGAACACAATCCAAATAATTTTTTATGGAACTTTCAATTTTTGATGTCTACTCGTCTAAAGGATTTTTAAAGACTCCCTAAGCAAGGAGGCTAATGTCTATGAATGATCGTAACATATATGGCAAACGTCACTCCGCCTTCCCATAATTTATATTTGTGGACATGCTATCTTCTACTACTTTATAAATGTATTTTTTCAACAATATCTTTCATAACCAAATCCTGCCATGATTGATTATATTTCTGGTATAAGATGAATTTACTCCAATGACTTCGAAACCCAACAGCTTTGAAGTCTAAATGAGAAGGTGACCTTCGAGGATTAAAAACCCCATGCTCATCATGAAGTTTTCAAGAAATATCTTGATACCTTCCTGTCGTTCATATTGAACGGGTTGTTTGATGGATTCTCAATAGATCTACTGTAAGTCATAAGTCCTTGTACTTTTAAATTAGAAAAAGAGAAATCCAGGCTTAATATTAATGATACAAAAGAAATTATTAAAAAGATTTGAAGGATATTTTAATTTCTATTATTTTTCAAAAATTTCACCCTCTGCCACAATAAAGCTCCAGGCGGATTCGAAACTTACCCGCAACTTTCCTGAAGGTGTCTGCTGGAATGTTGGCACATTCCTCCTCCACCTTGGCTTTCATGACCTCCACCCTCTATACAGTGGTTCTACTGATCCCGAAGTTACGTGCAGTTACGGAGGGATTGTCACCGGCTTAGATGTGCATAACAATTTTTTGAAGAAATTTTTCCATTTCTGTATTTTGGAACTCCTAAAAGACCTACAGCTGATTTAATTTCTTCAAAAACACCCAAAAGGAAACCGGGTTTTTGTTATTTCTACCTTTTTAATAAAAAATTTAGCGAAATTGAAAAATTTATTATCTTTTATATAGTGTACAATGATTTATGACGCATACGGTATTTGTCCTCAAAGTAAGGCCATTTACAGATAATGAGTTAACTACCAAGGGTACTTTTGGAAATTCCTATAAAAGGAAGAAAAAGTGATTTGGCACACATGCTTGAAATGCTTCCATTCAGCAAAGAGCTTCATCCTGTCGTCTTTATCATTCATTCAAGAAAAATTGTCCATGAACACACATTTTGAGAGAATCTTTGCTAATTGTCGCACGAAATGTAACCCTTGGAAAAAAACACAATTTGAACATGGTCCCCTTTTTCACAGAATTCTTGAAGCTCTAATTTACAATTGCATCCCGTTTTGGAAAA
>NW_027293345.1:0-821 GCF_016086655.4 Lepeophtheirus salmonis | reverse complement strand
AAAACAAAATCTCCATTCTTTCCATCAGTATACACATTTTTCCATACTTCCTTACTAATGAAAATAAATTTAAAAATTTTGGAAAGTACCCTAGAATGCTCTGTTTGCTCAGGATATGAATCCAAATATTATGGAATGGTCGACTTTGACATTCGGTCAGGTCGTAAATCCCATGGATACTATTGACAAATCCCTAAAAGCACACAATTTAAATGTAAGAAGTGTGAATAAATATTATCCTCTGAAACCGTCCTCAACAGAGATATTTACACGCACGGAAATAATAAACTTGTCTATCTTTGCTCGTTGGAAGAATGTCTAAGATTTTATTGCTTTAAAAGTAATCCATCTCAGCATATTATAACATATAACAACAATAAAAGAATAAATTGCAGCCAAGGCTTTTGAAACTTTGTATCCAAAGCCGAATTATGTTACCATATTGGGAGATTTTATGAGAAAGGAACTTCAAAAGCAAGAAAGGTTAGGGCTCAACAAACTAAAAGGAAAGATGAAGAAAACAAAAAATCTAACACCCCATTTTTATCTGGATACTCTAATGCAGAGTCTAATTTTGTCAATGAAGTTTTGTTTGTAACTGTTTTGTTGTTTGCTGAACATGAAAATTGATTCAATTCGTTCTGAAATATCTGTTACTAGAAAATTAGGTGACGAATTTTAATCCTTGAATGAAGGAAAGAATGTGTTGCACTTGATACCATGAATGTTTGCAAGATCAAACTCGCTTAAAATATGGAAAGAAATTACCATTTTTGATAAAATAATAAAATAAAAATGTTTTTGTAATTTTAAATATGTAT